>NC_143147.1:36021120-36326675 GCF_059928025.1 Delphinapterus leucas
TGAAAATGTTCCACCTTAATAGATTGTCCTCTCATTAATTACTTTTTAATTTCTGTACCCAGACTGTTTCCTTCTAAGCATGCATCACAATTTGTAATTGTGTATTTATTTATTGGGCTTCTTAATGTCTGTCTCCCTTTATGGATGCTGAGAACCTAGAAAGAGGGATAGTATAAATATAACACTTAGCGTCTAAGAGAAAGTTAGCCTATAGTGCATGGTCAATAAATAATTGGGAACCCTCCAAGAGGAAAACTGGATTCTTTGGAAAGTAATCCAGGAAGGTTAAGAAAAACTCTCTTCTAAAAGTTTCTCTTCCAGAGTGATTCCTGAGTATGGAGAAGATGTCCTTTGAGTGAAGTGAATGTGAGCTGTGTGGAGGACAGGTTCTTGGTGCTCCAGCCAGGCATCAGGGCTGTGCCACTGAGGAGGGAGAGCCAAGTTCAGGACACTGGTCCACAAGAGACCTCCCAGCTCCACATATATTTCAAATGGTGAAAATCTCCTAGAGATCTCCATCTCAACACCAAGACCCAGCTCCACTCAATTACCAGCAAGTTACAATGCAGGACACCTTAAGCCAAACAACTAGCAAGAAAGGAACACAACCCCATCCATTAGAACAGAGGCTGCCTAAAATCATAATAAGGCCACAGACACCCCAAAACACACCACCAGACATGGACCTGCAGAGCAGAGAGACAAGATCCAGCCTCATCCACAAGAACACAGGCACTAGTCCCCTCCACCAGGAAGCTTACACAACCCACTGAAACAACTTTAGCCACTGCGGACAGACACCAATAAAAATGGGAACTACAAACATGCAGACTGAAAAAAGGAGACCCCAAACACAGTAAGTTAAGCAAAATGAGAAGATAGAGGAAAATACAGCAGATGAAATAGCAAAACAAAAACCCACCAGACCTAAAAAATGAAGAGGAAATAAGCAGTCTACCTGAAAAAGAATTCAGAATAATGATAGTAAAGATGATCCAAAATCTTGAAAATACAATGGAGAAAATACAAGAAAGGTTTAAAAAGGACCTAGAAGAACTAAAGAGCAAACATCAGAGATGAACAAAACAATAAATGAAATTTAAAATTCTCTAGAAAGGATCAATAGCAAAATAACTGAAGCAGAAGAACAGATAAGTGACCAGAAAGATAAAATAGTGCAACTAACTACTGCAGAGCAGAAAAAAGAAAAAGGAATGAAAAGAATAGAAGACAGTCACAGAGACCTCTGGGACAACATTAAATGCACCAACATTCAAATTATAGGGGTCCCAGAAGAAGAAGAGAAAAAGAAAGGGACTAAGAAAATATTTGAAGAGATTATAGTTGAAAACTACCCTAATATGGGAAAGGAAATAGTTAATCAAGTCCATGAAGCACAGATGGTCCCATACAGGATAAATGCAAGGAGAAACACGCCAAGACACATACTAACTAATCAAACTATCAAAAATTAAATACAAGGATCAAGTATTAAAAGCAGCAAGGAAAAATAACGCATAAGGGAATCCCCATAAGGTTAACAGCTGAACTTTCAGCAGAAACTCTGCAAGCCAGAAGGGAGAGGCAGGACATATTTAAAGTGATGAAAGAGAAAAACCTACAACCAAAATTACTCTAACCAGCAAGGATCTCATTCAGATTTGACAGAGAAATTAAAACCTTTACAGACAAGCAAAAGCTGAGAGAGTTCAGCACCACCAAACCAGCTTTACAACAAATGCTAAAGGAACTTCTCTAGGCAGGAAACACAAGAGAAGGAAAAGACCTAAAATAACAAACCCAAAACAATTAAGAAAATGTTACTAGGAACATACATATTGATAATTACCTTAAATGTAAATGGGTTAAATGCTCCAACCAAAAGACATAGACTGGCTGAATGGATACAAAAACAAGACCCATATATATGCTGTCTACAAAGGATCGACTTCAGATCTAGGGACACATACAGACTGAAAGTGAAGGGATGGAAACAGATGTTCCATGCAAATGGAAATCAAAAGAAAGCTGGAGTAGCAATTCTCATATCAGACAAAATAGACTTTAAAACAAAGACTATTACCAGAGGCAGAGAAGGACAACACATAATGATCGAGGGATAAATCCAAGAAGAAGATATAACAACTGTTAATATTTACGCACCCAATATAGGAGCACCTCAATACATAAGGCAAATACTAACAGCCATAACAGGGGAAATCGACAGTAACACAATCATAGTAGGGGACTTTAAAACCCCACTTTCTCCAATGGACAGATCATCCAAAATGAAAATAAATAAGGAAACCCAAGCTTTAAATGATACTTTAAACAAGATGGACATAATTGATATTTATAGGACATTCCATCCAAAAACAATAGAACACACAATTTTCTCAAGTGCTCATGGAACATTCTCCAGGATAGATCATATCTTGGGTCACAAATCAAGTCTTGGTAAATTTAAGAAAATTGAACTTGTATCAAGTATCTTTTCCGACCACAATGCTATGAGACTAGATATCAATTACAGGAAAAAACCTGTAAGAAATATAAACACATGGAGGCTAAACAACACACTACTTAATAACCAAGAGATCACTGAAGAAATCAAAGAGGAAAAAAATACCTAGAAACAAATGACAATGAAAGCATGACAACCCAAAACTTATGGGATGCATCAAAAGCAGTCTTAAGAGGGAAGTTTACAGCTATACAAGCCTACCTTAAGAAAGAAGAAACATCTCAAATAAACAACCTAACTTTACACCTAAAACAATTAGAGAAAGAACAAAAAAACCCCACAGTTAGCAGAAGGAAATAAATTATAAAGATCAGATCAAAAATAAATGAAAAAGAAATGAAGAAAATGATAGCAAAGATCAATAAGACTAACAGCTGGTTCTTTGAGAAGATAAACAAAATTGATAAATCATTAACCAGACATCAGAAAAAAAAGGAAGAAGACTCAAATCTATAGAATTAGAAATGAAAAAGGAGAAGTAACAACTCATGCTGCAGAAATACAAAGGATCATGAGAGATTACTACAAGCAACTATATACCAATAAAATGGACAACCTGGATGAAACGGACAAATTCTTACAAATGCACAACCTTCTGAGACTGAACCAGGAAGAAACAGAAAATATGAACAGACCAATCACAAGCACTGAAATTGAAACTGTGATTTAAAGTCTTCCAACAAACAAAAGCCCAGGACCTGATGGCTTCACAGGCAAATTTTATCAAACATTTAGAGAAGAGCTAACACCTATCCTTCTCAAAATCTTCCAAAATATAGCAGAGGGAAGAACACTCACAAACTCATTCTACGAGGCCAACATCACTCTGATACCAAAACCAGACAAAGATGTCCAAAAGAAAGAAAACTACAGACCAATATCACTGATGAACATCGATGTAAAAACCCTCAACAAAATACTAGCAAACAGAATCCAACAGCACATTAAAAGGATCATACACTATGATCAAGTGGGGTTTATTCCAGGAATGCAAGGATTCTTCAGTATATGTAAATCAATCAACATGATACACCATATTAACAAATTGAAGGAGAAAAAACATATGATCATCTCAATAGATGCAGAGAAAGCTTTCGACAAAATTCAACACTGATTTATCATAAAAAGCCTCCCTAAAGTAGGCACAGAGGAAAGTTACATCAACATAATAAAGGCCATATATGACAGACCCACAACCAACATTGTCCTCAATGGTGAAAAACTGAAACCATTTCCACTAAGATCAGAAACAAGACAAGGTTGCCCACTCTCACCACTATTATTCAACATAATTTTGGAAGTTTTAACCACAGCAATCAGAGAGAAAAAGAAATAAAAGAATCCAAATTGGAAAAGAAGAAGTAAAGCTGTCACTGTTTGCACATGACATGATAACATACATAGAGAGTCCTAAAGATGTTACCAGAAAACTACTAGAGCTAATCAATGAATTTGGTAAAGTAGCAGGATACAAAATTAATGCACAGAAATCTCTGGCATTCCTATACACTAATGATGAAAGATCTAAAAGACTCATGTACCAAAATGTTAATTGCAGCTCTATTTACATAAGCCAGGACATGGAAGCAACCTAAGTGTCCATCAACAGATGAATGGATAAAGATGTGTCACATATATACAATGGAATATTACTCAGCCATAAAAAGGAATGGAACTGAGTTATTTGTAGTGAGGTGGATGGACCTACAGACTGTCATACAGAGTGAAGTAAGTCAGAAAGAGAAAAACAAATACCGTATGCTAACACATATATATATAGAATCTAAAATAGTTGTATCAAACACATGAAGTGTTTGTAAATTGTACCTTCCTTGTTAATGAAGCCATTGCTCTTAAATTTGTGAAGTAAATACATTTGGGGTTGGATTTTGTTAGGTCAATAATAAGATACTATCTTCATAGATTCCTCATGTTTTAGAATAATTATGGGAATAACCATAAATATTAATTCCTATTCAATATGTATGTGCTCTGGAACCCCAAGGCGTGAATAGCAACATCTTATTACATGAACCAGAGTATTCATTAAGTGCTTTTGGATAATCTTTAAAGAGTACATTAAAATTCAAGTGTTACTATGCATATGGATAGTCTATAAAACGCAAAGAAAGGTTTCAGAAGTAACTGGTGAATACCTCCCTAGAGTAAAAACTTATTAATCAAAATATCAACATTAAAGAAAAGAAGGTCAAGTGGTTGCACAGAGCCAAGTTCCTTAACAATAAACCTAAGAGAAGGATATTTTGATAAAGAATGGCATTGTGTGTCATAATTCCAGAATTCCAACAATACGTTATTTGTTTCAGTGCAGTTCATTTATAAATGCTTTGTTGCTCTTTTGCTTTTCATTGTTATTGTGTTCTATTTTATTTTGTTTTGTTTTTATATTCGTAAGGTGTTGGCATATATTTGTGAAACACCAGTAAAGAGACATTTAGAAATACTACTATGAAATTTGATGACTTCGATGTTTTTAAATTTTATTTTTTAAATATCACATACAATTCACTTTCTCTTTTGATGTACAGTTTTATAAATTTTAACACATGTATAGATACATGTAACTATGCCCATAATAGGACAGAAAGCTGTTCCATCACTCCAAAAACTCTCTTGGGCTATCTCTTTATGGTCATACTCTTCCCTCAAACCCAACCCCTAGAACAATGATGTTCTCCCTCACTAGAGATTTGTATGTTTGAGAATGTTACATAAATGGAAGCACATCCAATTTACCTTTTTAAGACTGACTTCTTTCATTCATCCTAATACAAAATTTAAGTTTTGTCCACTTGCGTGTATCAATAGTTCATTCCTTGAATATATGTATATGTATAACTGAATTACTTTGCTGTACACCTGACATTAAGAAAACATTGTAAATTAACTATAATCCAATAAAATTTAAATAAATAAATGGGAGAAGAAAAATGATAAAAATAGTTCATTTCTTTTTATTGCTCATTCTTTTTAATAAAATAGTATTTCATTTTATCAATTTATCACAATATATTTACTCATTCTCTCATTGAAGGACATTGAGTTGTTTCCAGTTTTGGCACTATGAATAAAGCTGCTGTAAACATTAATATACAGTTTTTTATTGTGAGTGTAAATTTTCATTTCTCTAAGGTAAATGCCTAAGAGTAGGATTGCTACATTATATAAATGGTGTATGTTTAAACTTATAAGAAACCATCTAATTATCTTCCAGAGTGGCTGTGAAATGTTGAACTCTCACTAGCCATATGTGAGAGATCCAGTTATTCCACATATCACTAGAAATTATTGTCAGTATTTTTTCAATTTTAGCCATTCCAGTAGGAAATACAACGGTTTCTCATCCTGGCTGTAATTTGTATTTTCGTAAAGATGAATAATCCTGAACATCTTTTCACGTGTGTATTTACTATTTTTATATTCTCTGTGGTGAAGTTTTTGCTAAAATCCTTCACCTGGTTTTCCATATGGTTGGTTATTTTCTTATTGTTGAGCTTTATTTGTCTTTATATATTTTTCATACAAGACTGGCTGGATATGTGTAAATATTGTAAATATTTTCTCTGATTTGGTCACTTGTCTTCATTCTTTAGACATGTTTTCTGCAAGGAAAAATATTTGATTTTGATGAAATCCAATTTATCATTTTTTATGGACTATACTTTTGGTTATCTAAGAATTTTTTGCCTCAGCCTAAGTCACAAAGATTTTTCTCCTAAATCTCTTTCTAGGTGTTTTATATTCTTATGTTTTATATTTATAATCAATTTTGAGTTAATTTTTGTATGGGTGTGAGGTTTAATTTGAGGTTTATTTTTTTACATATGTATGATCAGTTGATCCAACACCTCTTGTTAAAAAAAAAACAAAAACAACTAACCTTTCTTTATTGATTTGTTTTTGCATCTTTGTCAAAAATGAATTGCTCATATTTGTTTGGGTCTATTTCTAGAATATTCTCTTCCATTCATCTACGTCTTTATTCCTTTGGCAATACCACAATATTTTGATTATTGTAGCCCTTTATATTAAGTCTTAACATTGGTAATATGATTCCTCCCACGTACTTCTTCTATTCCTAAATTATTGTAGCTGTTGCCGTTCTTTTGCCTTTCCATATAACTTTTAAAATCACCTGGTGAATATCTACAAAATCATCTCCTGAAGTTTTGGTTAGTATTGTGTTAAATGTATGGATCAATCTGAAGAGAACTGACATGTTTACTATGTTGAACATTCAAATCCATAAATATTGTGAGTGTCTCTATTGAGGTCTTTTTGATTTCTTACATCAGGATTTTTTTAGTTTGTAGCATTCAAATTCTGCACATGTTTTGTGAGATATGTACATATTTAATTTTCTGGAGTTGTAATTGTAATTGGTTTTATTTTTTCTTTTAAAATTTGCTTTCTATTTGTACATTAGTGTATAGAAATACAATCGACTTTTGTGTGTTGATTTTATATCCTTTGACCTTGCTAAATTGACTTGTTAGTTCTAGGAGGGATTTTAAAAAATATAGTCCCTGGGATTTCCTACATATATAATCATGGTGACTATAAGTAGAAATAATTTTATTTCTTCATTCCTAATCTACATGTCTTTTATTTCTTTTCTTTGCCTCATTGCACTGGCTAAGAACAACAGTACTACGTTGGAGAGGAGTGGTAAACACAAATATCCTTCCCTTCTTCTCAACCTTAAAGGGAAAATATTCAGACACTTTGGATAACCATGCCACTTTTGATGTACTAGGCTGTGTAAGAGAAGCCAGTAACCAGCTGTTTCTTTTTTCCTAGGTAAGAGGTCTTTAACTTCATCTACAAACTAGGCTGTTATAGTTGATGTAATTTCTATCCCTTTCAGATGACACCTTGAGACCCGACCCTATCTTTCCAGCACTTTCTGGGGAAGGAAAGAAGAGAATCCTTTCAAGTGATCAAAACCCAAAAGTGGCTATTAACTCTGGCAAGCCACATCTATCTTGATGAAAAGCCCACATTCAAAAGAGCCTTCTACTCTGAGGTATTTATTTAAACTTATGATTGAGGAACATTTTCTCTTTCCTAAACTAAACTAACTTAAAATTAACAGTTTCATATCTTTTCAAATGCTCTGCATGAAATATTACTCAAATCATTTGAATCATCTTATGGTCTAGAGACAATATAATGTAATGTCTAAGTAAGCCACAAAAAATAATTCTTCAACAAATATTAACACATATACATAGGATAATGAGATGCATGTTTAAATATACATGCTATGTTATATACTTGTATTCATATTAAATGTATGATACATATATATGTCATATATAAATATACATAATTATATAAACTCCTCTGAAAACCTAGAAAAAGTTAATAGTGTTTAATACTAATAGGTCTCTCAATTGATAATCAAAAATAATAAGGACCTATTGTTTTTGTTTTTTGGGTGATTTAAAAATCTTTATTGGAGTACAATTGCTTTACAATGGTGTGTTAGTTTCTGCTTTATAACAAAGTGAATAAGCTATACATATACATATATCCCCATATCTCCTCCCTCTTGCGTCTCCCTCTGACCCTCCAAATCCTACCTCTCTAGGTGGTCACAAAGCACTGAGCTGATCACCCTGTGCTATGTGGCTGCTTCCCACTAGCTATCTTTTTACATTTGGTAGCGTATAGATGTCCATGACACTCTCTCACTTCGTCCCAGCTTACCCTTCCCACTCCCCTTGTCCTCATGTCCATTCTCTATGTCTGTGTCTCTTCCTGTTCTGCTCCTGGTTCTTCAAAACCACTTTTTTTTTTTTTTAGATTCCATATATATGTGTTAGCATACAGTGTTTTTCTCTTTCTTACTTACTACACTCTGTATGACAGACTCTTTGTCCACTCACCTCACTACAAATAACTCAGTTTCATTTCTTTTTATGGCTGAGTAATAGTCCAAGGTATATATGTACCACATCTTTATCCATTCATCTGTTGATGAACAATTAGGCTGCTTCCATGTCCTGGCTATTGTACATAGACCAGCATTGAACATTGTGGTACATGACACTTTTTGAATTATGGTTTCCTCAGGGTACATGACCAGTAGATGGATTGCTGGGTCATATGATAGTTCTATTTTTAGTTTCTCAAGGAACCTCCATAATGTTCTCCATAGTGGTTGTACCAATTTGCACTCTTATCAACAGTGCTAGAGAGTTCGCTTTTCTCCACACCCTCCCAGGATTTATTGTTTGTAGATTTTTTGATGATGACCATTCTGACTGGTGTGAGGTGATACCTCATTGTAGTTTTGATTTGCACTTCTCTAATGATTAGTGACATTGAGCATACTTTTTGTGTTTGTTGGCAATCTGTATTTCTTCTTTGGACAAATGTCTATTTAGGTTTCCTGCCAATTTTTGGATTGGGTTGTTTGTTTCTTGATATGGAGCTGCATGAGCTGCTTGTACATTTTGGAGATTAATTTTTTTGTCAGTTGCTTTATGTGCAAGTATTTTCTCCCATTATGAGGGTTATCTTTTCATCTTTTTTATGGTTTCCTTTGCTGTGATAAAGCTTTTAAGCTTTTTGTTTATTTTTGTTCATTTTTGATTTTATCTCCATTTCCCTAGCAGGTCAAAAATGATCTTGCTGTGATTTATATCATAGAGTGTTCTGCTTATGTTTTCCTCTAAGAGTTTTATAGTGTCTGGCCTTACATTTAGGTCTTTAACCCATTTTGAGTTTATTTTTGTGTATGGTGTTAGGAAGTGTTCTAATTTCATTCTTTTACAAGTAGCTGTCCAGTTTTCCCAGCACCACTTATTGAAGAGGTTTTCTTTTCTCCATTGTATATTCTTGCCTCCTTTATGAAAAATAAGTTGACCATATGTGTGTGGGTTTATCTCTGGGCTTTCTATCCTGTTCCACTGATCTATATTTCTGGTTTTGTGCCAGTACCATACTGTCTTGATTGCTGTAGTTTTGTAGTATAGTCTGAAGTCCAGAAGCCTGATTCCTTCAGCTCCGTTTTACTTTCTCAAGGTTGCTTTGGCTATTCGGGGTCTTTTGTGTTTCCATACAAATAGTGAAGTTTTTTGTCCTAGTTCTGTGAAAATGCCATTAGTAATTTGAAAAGGATTGCATTGAATCTGTAGATTGGTTTGGGTAGTACAGTCATTTTCACAACGTTGATTCCTCTAATCCAAGAACATGGTATATCTCTCTATCTGTTGGTATCACCTTTAATTTCTTTCATCAGTGTCTTACAGTTTTCTGCATACAGGGCTTTTGTCTCCCTAGGTAGGTTTATTCCTAGGTATTTTATTCTTTTTGTTGCAATGGTAAATGAGAGTATTTCCTTAATTTCTCTTTCAGATATTTCATCATTAGTGTATAGCAATGCAAGAGATTTCTGTGCCTTAATTTTGTATCCTGCTAGTTTACCAATTTCATTGATTAGCTCTAGTAGTTTCCTGGTAGCATCTTTAGGATTCTCTATGTATAGTATCATGTCATCTGTAAACAGTGACAGATTTACTTCTTCTTTTCCCATTTGGATTCCTTTAATTACTTTTTCTTCTGTGATTGCTATGGCTAAAGCATCCAAAGCTATGTTTAATAGCACTGGTGAGAGTGGACAACTTTGCCTTGCTCCTGATCTTAGAGGAAATGGTTTCAATTTTTCACCATTGAGAACAATGCTGACTGTGAGTTTGTCATATATGGCCTTTATTATGTTGAGGTAAGTTCCCTCTATTCCTACTTTCTGGAGGCTTTTTATCATAAAAGGATGTTGAATTTTGTCAAAAGCTTTTTCTGTATGTATTGAGAAGATCATATGTTTTTTCTCCTTCAGTTTGTTAATATGGTTTATCAAATTGCTTGATTTGTGTATATTGAAGAATCCTTGTATTCCTGGGATAAACTCCAATTGATCATGGTGTGTGATCCTTTTCATGTGCTTGTTGGAAGCTGTTTGCTAGAATTTTGTTGAGGATTTTTGCATCTATATTCATCAGTGATATTGGTCTGGAATTTTCATTTTTGTAGTATCTTTGTCTGGTTTTGGTATCAGGGTCATGGTGGTCTCATAGAATGAGTTTGGGAATGTTCCTCACTCTGCTATATTTTGGAAGAGTTTGAGAAGGATAGGTGTTAGGTCTTCTCTAAATGTTTGATAGAATTCACCTGTGAAGCCATCTCGTCCTGAGCTTCTGTTTGTTGGAAGATTTTTAATCACAGTTTCAATTTCAGTGCTTGTGATTGGTCTGCTCATATTTCCTATGTCTTCCTTGTTCAGTCTCGGAAGGTTGTGTATTTGTAAGAATTTTTCCATTTTATCCAGGTTGTCCATTTTATTGGCATAGAGTTGCTTGTAGTAATCTATCATTATCCTTTGTATTTCTGCAGCATCAGTTGTTACTTCTCCTTTTTCATTTCTAAATCTGTTGACTTGGATCTTCTCCCTTTTTTTTTTGTTGAGCCTGGCTAATGGTTTATGAATTTTGTTTATCTTCTCAAAGAAACAGCTTTTAGGTTTATTGATCTTTGCTATTGTTCCTTTCATTTCTTTTTCATTTATTTCTCATCTGGTCTTTATGATTACTTTCCTTCTGCTGACTTTGGGTTTTTTTTTTGTTCTTCTGCCTCTAATTGCTTTAGGTGTAAGGTTAGGTTGTTTTTTTGTGGTGTTTCTTGTTTCTTGAGGTACGATTGTATTGCTGTAAACTTCCCTCTTTGAATTGTTTTTCTACACCCCATAGGTTTTGGGTCATTTTGTTTTCATTGCTATTTTTTTTCTAGGTATTTTATGATTTCCTCTTTAATTTCTTCACTGATCTCTTGGTAATTTAGTAGTGTATTATGTGACTTCCATGTGTTTGTATTTTTTACAGATTTTCTCCTGTAATTAATATCTAGTCTCATAGTGCTGTTGTCAGAAAAGTTACTTGATACAATTTCAATTTTCTTAAATTTACAGAGTGTTGATTTTTGACCCAAGATATGATCTATCCTGGAGATTGTTCCATGAGCAATTGAGAAGAAAGTATATTCTGTTGTTTTTGTATGGAATGTCTTATAAATATTAGTTCAGTCCATCTTGTTTAATGTATCATTTAAAGCTTGTGTTTCCTTATTTTTTTCATTTTGGATGATCTGTCCATTGTTGAACGTGGGTTTTAAAGTCCCCTACTATGATTGTGCTACTGTTGATTTCCCCTTTTGTGGCTGTTAATTTTTGGTTATGTATTGAGGTGCTCCTATGTTGGGTGCATAAAGATTTACAATAGTTATATCTTCTTCTTGGATTGATCCCTTAATCATTATGTAGTGTCCTTCTTTGTCTCTTGTAATAGTCTTTATTTTAAAGTGCATTTTGTCTGATATGAGAATTGCTACTCCAGCTTTGTTTGATTTCCATTTTCATGAAATATATATTTTTCCACCCCCTCACTTTCAGTCTGTATGTGTCCCTAGGTCTGAAGTGAGTCTCTTGTAGACAGCATATGTATAGGTATTGTTTTTGTATCCATTCAGCCAGTCTATGTCTTTTGGTTGGAGCATTTAATCCATTTACATTTAAGGTAATTAGCAATATGTATGTTCTATTACCATTTGCTTAATTGTTTTGGTTTTGTTATTGTAGGTCTTTTCCTTCTCTTGTGTTTCCTGCCTAGAGAAGTTCCTTTAGCATTTGTTGTAAAACTGGTTTATTGGTGCTGAATTCTCTTAGCTTTTACTTGCCTGTAAAGGTTTTAATTTCTCCATCAAATCTGAATGAGATCCTTGCTGGGTAGAGTAATCTTAGTTGTAGGTTTTTGCCTTTCATCACTTTAAATATGTCCTGCCACTCCCTTCTGGCTTGCAGAGCTTCTGCCGAAAGATCAGCTTTTAACATTATGGGGATTCCCTTTTATGTTATTTGTTGTTTTTTCCTTGCTGCTTTTTAATTTTTTCTTTTTATTTAATTTTTGAGGTGTAGTTAGTGACCTGTGCTTGCACAGAGGCTTGGTGACTGCAGCAGCAGCCTTAGCATTTCATGTCTGCCTCTGGTGTCTGCACTGATAGCCATGGCTCGCGCCCTTCTCTGGAGCTCATTTAGGCGGTGCTCTGAATCCCCTCTCCTTGCACACCCTGAAAAAATTGTCTCTTGCCTCTTAGGCAGTTCCAGACTTTTTCCTGGACTCCCTCCTGCCTAGCTGTGGCACACTAGCCCCCTTCAGGTTGTGTTCATGCAGCCAACCCCAGTCCTCTCCCTGGGGTCTGACCTCTGAATATCGAGCTTCAGCTTCCAACTCCCACCCACACCAGTGGGTGAGCAGACAAGCCTCTCAGGCTGGAGAGTGCTGGTCGGCACCTATCCTCTGTGAGGGAATCTCTCTGCTTTGCCCTCTGCACCCCTATTGCTGCATTCTCTGCCATGGCTCAGAAGCCTCCCCACCACCACCCCCCATCTTCACCAGTGAAGGGGCTTCCTAGTGTGTGGAAAGTTTTCCTTCACAGCTCCCTCCAAAAGGTGCAGCTCCCATCCCTATTCTTTCTTTTTTTTTTTTTTGCAGTACGTGGGCCTCTCACTGTTGTGGCCTCTCCCGTTGCGGAGCACAGGCTCCAGACGCACAGGCTCAGCGGCCATGGCTCACGGGCCCAGCCGCTCCGCGGCATGTGGGATCCTCCTGGACTGGGGCACGAACCCGTGTCCCCTGCATCGGCAGACGGACTCTTAACCACTGCGCCACCAGGGAAGCCCCCCATCCTTATTCTGTTTTCTCATTTTTTCCTTTTTTCTTTTGCCCTACCCAGGTCTGTGGGGGAGTTTCTTGCCTTTTGAGAAGTCTGAGGTCTTCTGCCAGCATTCAGTAGGTGTTCTGTAGATGTTCCACATGTAGATGTATTTCTGATGTATTTGTGGGGAGGAAGGTGATCTCCACGTCTTACTCCTCCACCATCTTGAAGGTCTCCCAATAAGGACCTTTTGAGTGAACAAATAAAGCATGTAATCATACTGACTCTCCCCCACATCTCAGGACTGTGTTAAAGACTTAGTAGAAAATAGGTTCTTTAAATCCTTAAAGAAAGTTTTGTGTAAAAAGTTTTTTGCATTTGCATATCCCATATGTATGTTAATAACAAAGTTTCTCTGGAGATGATTTTCTGCTTGGGGCACTATATATTAAAGGTGATATCAAGTTATGTTCATCTTGTGAAAAAATAAAGCAGCCCTGGTGTATCAAGCTTAAAAATAAAGTCACAAAAGAAAAAAATGATGTATTATTTCAATAACACTTTACATTCTTATTGCACGTTTTATCATAAAGATCAATAAAATGTTCCAACTAATAATAAATGCAGGAATTATTCAACCTCTTGTCTTAGCAAATTGTCTCAGGAATGGAAGACAATAACTATATTTTCACCCACTCAGCCATGCAGTTCAATTATTTACCATAGAAAGTCAAAATCTCAAGAATTGTGAACTTTTCAGGAGTCATGTCAATCAGAGCTTGAGTCAGGGAGAGACTGACCCCAGAAAGTAACCAAAATTCACATACTAGGTTTTTGCATCTGTTTTTTCACAAATAAAAATAAAATCTACAACAGTTGCTCATTGTTGTTTTCTTAAATATTTAAAATTGGAATTTTTATCACATATGTTTCAAAATTATTAACAAAATAGTAAAATGGAGGGAACTGAGATCTTTTTCCCATAGGTAGCCTAACTACTTTTTGAGGAGGGGGGATGATAAGATTTTTCCACGAGATCTTCTAGTGCATAGAGAATGTGAGTCTTACACCGTCTATCCATTGCAAAGCTTCCTGTCTTCAGTGAAATAACAACCTCCTTCAGGCATGCTGTTGCTAGGTTACTATTAAATAGAATTCCTGTAGTGTAATATATTCATAAAGGAAGAGTCAGGAGATAAGTAAGAAAATAATGATAATAACTTTGTCATCAAGTTTATGCAACTTGATGCATTAATATATATCCAGAGGCATTATTCTAGTTGGAGGGAAGAAAGATTTATTTTCCATTTTGAATATTCTTAGTGATTCATTCAATGTTTCTCATATATCCCAAACAACTTGAAAGCATTTCAGTTAAAGAGAATACTTAATCCACAAGTCTAGTTTCCTGGATTTCTCGATCAATATTGCAGCTGATCGGCACAAATGCTGACATTTGACAGGGAAAAATTAAAAATGTTATATTTGGAGGGGACCTAGAGTTGTACATATTCTAGCCTACAACCTTAAAAATAAGTGCAAAGAATCTCAGTTTAATGGATTATGTGGTTTATTATTGAAGTGTTCCATCAAATAATGCTTCTTCTACAAAGGGCTCAGTGTAGTTAATACATTTACTTGCCCTTGTTATACAAACTAATGACCTTTTATGTATTATAATCACTGGACACAATTTTAAACATGAGATAGCCAAGTCAGGAACTCGTAGATAGGGCCTGGCATGAATATATTTTAAAAAGCTCCATTGGTCAATTTGATGAGCAATTTGATTTGTAGAGACCTGTAAGTCTGTAGACCATCAAATAGCAGTTCCTTCCCTCAGAAGGTTTTAAGATGAAAGGGCAGAGGAACATATACATTTAGAATTCTGCACTGGTTGTGTTAATGTTAGTAGAATGCCAGAATAACAATATATAATTTACACTCAAGAGGACAAATTTTAACTGAATTTGTTTCTTTCACCAGGTCTCTCCAATCTTTCTCATTCACACTTCAGAAAGTATATTGCTTTAGAGAAAATGAAAGGATAGAATGAGCAACTAACTCCATCTGTAAATTCTTAAAAATACAGCTAGAACCATAAATTGCACCTCTAAAGTGTGAGTTTTGGATTTGGACGTTTTTGCAAATGAAGCGAAAAAATAAAACCTGCCAGAAAATAGAAAATAGAATTCTTTTCCATTTACCACTTTATGCAAGTGACTGTAAAATGTGCAAAATCACCATTGACATCCAAGCAATCCCTGAAAAATAGGTTTGAGTAGGATGGAGGATTAAATATGAGCTGAACTATATGAATTATGCATGACCAAAAAAATAATCCAAAAGGGTATAGAATGTACTGATTTTTTGAAATTCTACTTTCCTATACTGATGGTTCAGAGAGCAGGGACAAATGTTATCAAAAATGTTTCTCTGCTTCACAAAGAAAGGTTTTATTCTTTGGTATCTCATCATAAGTATTAACTAGCAATACATATTGATATCTTTCATTTTAGGAAAATTCAGAAAAGTGAGGCTCTAGTAGGATTCTCAACATTTGAAAGAGAAATCCTTTTGAATTTCTATTTTTTCCATCCTTCAAATTTTTACCTGTGGGCTGGAAACCCTGCAAGATAAAGACCAAGTTTTTCCTCTAATTCTTAAATGGGAACAGCCAGCTTGTTACTTCTCTCTGCCTTTCCTCTCCACTGTCAGCCTCAGGCCAACGAGCCATCTGCTTCTGAAGAGAGCCAAATTGTCTTGGGGCCTGTCAGGGCGGCTTCTGATTCCTCCAACTCTCAGGCAAAGTCTACAAAGTCTATAACTGAGCCCCAGTCTTGCCACCTTGCTCTTGCATGTTTTTGAGTGTTTCCCAAAATCTGAGAGGGAATTTTAGCATAAATCAATTAATGAGGAGCTTGTGAAAAATGAGTATTCTCGATTGGCAACAGTTCCTAACAAGGAGCCATCTATGTTTCACAGTTTATAATCAGCATTGAATTTTCATAATGCATAGAAAAATCTGTAAGGATAATGTACCTCACTGATAACAGTGGTTATCTCTGGGAAAGAGAGTGGGATTGAGGTTGGTGGTCAAAGTAACATCCACTTGTTCTATAATATTTTAACTTTATATAATTAATTTATAAGTTTAAATGTGTAATATTAAATTCTATATCAATAGTTAATATGAATTTAGTATAAATCAACATTTAATAGAATGACAAGTTCTGTGAAATATTCTGTAAAATAAAGACTTCAATATTGGAGACCTTATTGCAATGGAGATCCCTTTTCTTTGAGAATGGGAATATATTCAAATTGATTATGATTGATTCCAGTCAGAATATGAGTATTTTGTTGCCTACTGATGCAGATGACCAGATATTGATTGCAGACTTTATAACATTGCTAATCAGCTGAAGGTGAGAGGGAGGGAGGATAAAAATATGGTGTGTGGTCCTCAGCTCTCCACTTCTATGCCCAAGGTAGTCAGCACTGAGACGGCACATACCTGCAAAATCCTCTATAAGTGTTGGTCCATACTACCCTCTAACGTCTTCTCTGAAAGCCAAGCTTTCTTTATGAAACAGACACTAAACCTCTGTGTACTGAGTCTTCTTACCATGAGGTTGTATCTGAATAGCTCAGGGAGGTTTTCAACTCACACATACTCAAGTTCCAACACTGGAAAGTTTGCCTTTGTACAAGTATGATTGGACCTTAACATGCACATGTGGAAAACAAAACTTCCAGCTGATTCTGATTAATTGGTTATGAACTACAGCATAATATAATGGTCATTATAAATTCATAAATATTGATCGTCATATAGGTCTATTACATGTAAGTTCAGATGTCTTGATTCTCATCCAATAACTTATTAGCCTGTGACCTTAGACAGTCATATAGTTGCCCCAAGGTTTAGGGTTTTCACTGACAAATGGCATTAATAATATGTTGCCTCTATTTCCATAGTCAATTCAGTTCAAAAAGATGGCTTGCTTGGCTGTATATTCTCTGTGGGACCATGGATGGATCATTTCACCTCTGGGTCCTCAATATCTTCATCTTAAAAATTGGGATTATGTTACTGGATCAGTGGTTCTCAATCTCTACTCTGAATCAGAACCCTCAACTGCAAAGTAGGCTCAGGGGATGGGGGGTGGGGGGAAGTGTAGTTAACATGCAACAAGGTCCTGAGCCGTCTTCCTCGCTTCACCCACAGCATCTTATGTTTTCATATTGGATCTTTTTGTGAGATTTTTTTATAGCCAAATATATTTTAAAGCACTGAACTCTGAGATTGTATCTAGCTCAAAATTCTCTAAATCTAATTCACAGGATTGTTGGGCTCAAATTAGGTAATTGTTGTTAGTGTGTTTTGGAAAATGAAAAGCTATCAAGCTTAGTGCTCTTGGAAGTATTAGAGTACGGGCTTAAATTTTCTCAACTTGCAGAGTAGATTAACCTTCATTGTTCTTGGCCTGATTTCTCTTGCCCTTGCACCCTTATACTGCTCATAAAAGAACCAACAGTTTCCTGAACACACCCTTTCACAGACTCTGCTCCCAACCAAATGCTGACCTCAGGCAATTTCAGCAGAGGTAGAACATATATTCATAGTAACTCTGCTTCCTCCCCTTTTCCATCTGGCAGATCTTAGAAAATAACCCCATGCCTCCACTGGGAATACGGGTGCTCAGGGAAGATTGCTGGGTCCCCATATTAATCATCCTAACCTCTGCACAAACTCGAGTCTGTGGCAGTGAGTCCTTCCTTGAACAATATAGCTGAGTAAGCAGTTTTGCTTTGGCAGTGGGATCTCTTCAGGGTCCTGCTCAGCTCGCCCTTCTCACAAGCTCTATTCTCAAATCCATTAATGCCTCACCCCTGAAGGTTCTCAATATGAAAAGGCCCAATTTTGAGTGTAGCCATTCTGTACTGATAACAGTGAAGAAATAATTTCACACATTTGAGTTAGGAATGACTTGTGAAGACTCAGTACAAGTATATAATTTATAATGTGCCTACTATGCATCAGGCTCACAGGTTATACAGGTGAATAGATAGACTGATTGGTCTTGGTGAGCAGAGAAACTCGAGGAAGAGCCATACACATAAACAGTTACTATAAATACAACACAGTTAAGTAGAAAGATAAGAGTCCATGTTGTGTATTATGGAGTACAGGGCATGGTTAGCTAAATTTGGATGCTTTCAGTAAGTTTCACAGAAATACACATTAAAAATGTATATTTATGGAAAATAAGTAAGAATTAGCCAAATAAAGTTGGAATGGATTTTTTTCATTTGAGAGAATTGCATAAACTATAAAGTAGGCAAAACTGCAATCAGATTGTTGTCACTAAAGCATAATATGTGAAGTCCATGCAGAATGACTGGGAACTTAGTTGAAGAATGAGAGTGTGTCTTGGAAGGAGTTTATGCTAATATTGAAGCATTTGGACTTTATTCTGCAAGTTACAAGAGAACCCTTGAAGTGTTTTAAACTGAGAGGTAATCTACCTCCACAAATTCTGCTTATTTTTACATATGTCTAGAAATGGTTGTTGGGGTAAACTTCTGCTTCTAATTTGCTATTTACATTTGCACATCAAGAGATTTTTATGGAAAAGTACATGTAAATTATATGATACCAGTGCTATCAATGCAACTACTTTGAAAACATTTTGCAAATACTGTTGCGGAATATTTTAAAGCATATACGTTTACATCAAAATCCAGATCCCTAAATGTTAACCTCTTTCTGAGTGTTTGCAATGATTCCATCACTGGCAAACACATAGCTCATTTACTAAGGCTTATGTTTTACTGACTCTGGCTTAGCAAGGCACTAGAGGCTTTAGTTTACATTTCTCCCTAAAACACTGTTAGAATTATGCAAATCTATTCCCGTCACTGCTATTGCTCTACCCAATTATTTTTTGCATATTCATTTGAGTGTTTGATTCATTTTCTTCAACATATTCTCTGACTTCAAAGTGTTCTGAGGTCCCCTCAAACACTTTTGATATTTCTCTCCCAACTAGGTTCTAAAAGGTGCCAGTTGTCTACCTTTTATGAAGTGGTTTGGGAGATTTTGATGCTCTGCCTTTGTAGGTTGAAGTGATGGCATCTCACATCCTCTCAGGTGTGTTAGCAGGAAAAGGATGATAGAAGTCTATATATATCTATCTATAGATAGATATATCTAACTATATCTATCTATAGTTCTTCCTCCCCAGTCCATTTTCCTGTCCTTTTATATCCCTGCCAACCCCTTCCCCATATACTTTTGAATAATGGAAAAGAAGACTGATCTAAATTATTTCCTCCATTCCGTTTCCACACATGTTCTGCTATTTGATCCCACTTCATGTAAGGCTATCAGAGAAGGAAGATATCTTGACTGACCTCCAACACTGAAAGAATGGACACATCAAACATTTCACGTTTCTAAGCTACATCTTTATAACAAGATCTGAATAATAATAATAATAATAGCAGCTACCAGAGATTGAGCAAGTACTATTATGATTTACATAAACTATCTTGTTTAATTTTTTCAACAGCCTTATAAGGATGTCATTACGGTTATCTAGAATTTGCAGAAGGGTAAACTGTATTTATTCAGATGGAATAACATTTCCCAGATCAGACAGCTAGTAAGTGGAAGAGCTACTATCCCCAATCTCTCTGATGTTAAAACCTGTATTGTTAGCCCCATCCCATGTCTGCTCTGCAATCCATACCTTCAGACATTCATTGATTCATTCAGCAGATAACAGCCCACCACCGGGGAGCGTTAGAAAC
Source organism: Delphinapterus leucas (assembly GCF_059928025.1). Taxonomy (NCBI): domain Eukaryota; kingdom Metazoa; phylum Chordata; class Mammalia; order Artiodactyla; family Monodontidae; genus Delphinapterus; species Delphinapterus leucas. Next base: position 36,041,198 of record NC_143147.1, read on the forward strand.
TGCAGAGGATACAAAGAGAGCAAAGCCTGCATTTTGCTCTCATGAATCACACCATTCAGCAAATAAGTATATTACAAGACAGAAAAAGAAAACAGTAAAACAGCACATTGTAGAACATGTGTTGCCAAAGTTCCAAGGCACAGGAGATTTCCCAGCTGGATGACTAGAACGTCTTTTAAATATGCTGCCTCATTAATACTCAGAGAAATGCAGTTCTATGCAGAATTGATTCTACATAGATGTAGAATCAGTTTTCCATAATCTAGAAAAATTGAGGGGACACATGCCTTAGGATGCAACAATTCCTCTTCTAGGATATCCCTGAGAGATACTCTTGAAAAACTTTATTGGATGAGGCATACAAGTATGTTGATAGAAGTATTGTTTGTAATAAGCCAAAATTGGACAACATAAGTATACATCAATAATAGACTTGATAAATACAAAAAGTGTGATACATCCATGCAATGGGATACTGTATAGAATTAAAATAAATACACCATGACTAATGCCTTATCATCAGTGCATTTCACAAAAAACATTAAATGAAAAAAGCAGATCACAAAATAACCCAGAGTGATTCAGTTACATAAAATTTTAAAAGAGGCAAAATCAAGCTATTTTTAAGGTTATATACATACAAGATAAACCTTGTTCTCACAAAGACCAGGCCATTGATGATCTCTATTAAGAAGGCAGAATGAGGAGCACAGAGAGTTTATATGCAATGGGCATATCCTAGCTCTTAAGATAGGTATTAGATACTTGAATGATTTCTAATTAGTCTTTATGCTTTACAGTTATCTTTTAAATTGTCTGCATGTTTCAGATATGCTATATGAAAGAAAACTTTTAAATACACAGTGTTTTAAAAGACTGAGCTAAGGAAGAGTTTGTAATGGGATTATTATTTATCTAAGCATCAGAAAACAAGGCTTTGGCATTAGAGAGAAGGGTAAAAAAGGTAACATAGGCAAAAGTACTGTATAACTACCACCACTATAATTTAGGCTATAGTTATCATAAAATATGGAATGAGTACTCAGAATTTTTGTGGAAATGAAGCCTCTAAATAATTAATATTTGTGTGTTTGGGAGCTCAGTGGAGAGGTAACACATGTGTGACACATGAGCTGCTGTGAACAATAGTTCCTGGAGATGACTGTGAGTGGGCTGAAGAAAGAGACCAAAATCAACAAAATGAAACGTTTTTGCAATAGTATCTGCCTGTTGTAGGAAGTTCTAAAGATGTGCCTGTAATGAAGTAATATCTACTTAACAAAGACAGCTGTGGAAGATATGGAAGTGAGTCCATTTGAAGATCATAAGCCCTAAACTGTAGTAACAATCTAAAAGCATACGTTATGTCAATATTTATTACATAAAAGCGAGGTAGTTACGTAGCACCATGAAAATAAAAGAGGTAAATATTACAATAAAGAGAGTGCAGGGCTTCTGAGAAAAAAATCTACAATAAGGCTAACAGAGGAAAACAGAGTGTTCAGACATTTAAAGCTTACATATAGAAAGGCTGAAAAATATATGTTGTCCGGGCTTTTTGGTGGCACAGTGGTTGAGAGTCCGCCTGCTGATGCAGGGGACACGGGTTCGTGCCCCGGTCCAGGAGGATCCCACATGGGCCTGTGACCCATGGCCTCTGAGCCTGTGCGTCTGGAGCCTGTGCTCCGCAACGGGAGAGGCCACAACAGTGAGAGGCCCGCATACCGCAAAAAAAAATAATAATAAAAAAAAAATATATATATATATATACATATATGTGTGTGTGTGTGTGTGTGTGTGTGTGTGTGTGTGTTGTCCTAGCAGGAACCAAAATTCCTAACTTTCCATGACTGCAAAAGACTCAGGGCTCACAAATCCTAAATGCTTTCAAGGATCAGAGAAACAGCAGTGGTAGAAAATGTAATTAACTGAAGAGAGCCCATATCACAGACAGGTACCCAGAATCAAATTTAAAAAATGAGTAATACAGATGTGCTTTCTGAATTCAGCCTTCAGAAAGTGATCCAGGCCACGAGACTGAGACTCTTGACAGCTGGTTGCCCTGGATGAGCCTGCAGTCATACAACCAAGAAATGGCATAACATGATGTGTCTTGGTCTTCATCCTTGTCACTCAGCACTCTTTCAATTATCGTTGCATGTTACCCCTTTCTCAGTGTTATGTCATGAACTGAGAATGATGGGGGTTGGAGCAGATAGAGAGATTTCTATTTTCTATCCTCGAGTATACTGGAATTTAGACTTTCATTTTTTAAGTATTATCAATTCATTTCAAAGGAACACAAACCTAAATTAATATACAGGTGTGGATTTTAAATTCTCATGAAATAAATGAGGTCATTGTATTCAGCATATTCTTGACCTTTTAATGAAGCATATTAACAGAAATTATGTTTCAAAGTCGTTATACTAAGCTACTATGCTCTGTGATGCTGGAACATCATTGGATCTGAAGGAAAAGCTAATAAAATTATGTTATGATAATAGTATCAGTAATAACATAATTATAGTGACATTAATGACAATATGAGGGACTTCATCCTAAAATTATCACTACATGGTCGAACAAGTTGAGTGTAAATAAGAAACCATCATTTGTAACTCATGAGCAATTCTCTGCTTACTTTTTTGTATTATAGTGTGCAGTAAAAATGACAATATTGAGACATATATTTTACTTGACAAGAGGAAAGCTGAACTCTCCCTATTATCCATCACTGAAACTATCCATTCCAGGCCATTTGAATTTCCCATTCTCTCAACATTTTGATAATACAGTGATACTACTAAAGTATTCTAATCTTGGACCCACTTATTATTATTAAACTGATCACCTGCAGGTGGCAGATTTAGTGACTCCAAAAGTGAAGCAACTGAACTTCTACTCACTCAATCAAGTCAGATGACTGGTTTTATTTCTAAGAATAGTCTCCACTAAAATCTAAGGTAGACAAGCATTTTTTGCTTCCCCACTTGCCAGCTTTAGGGCTTTTGATGTGTCACTTAAATTCTTTGAGACTTACTTGAATGGTTTATAAAATGGGAAGTTCCTAATGGAAAAAGAATAGCACAGTGAAAGACCAAGGAAATCAATAGGGTAAGATTGGCTGACCACATGGGCAAATGAATCCACCTTTCCCAAGGTTATTCTCACTGTTGATAAGGCTTAGATTCAGTCTTTCAAAAATTCTGAAGTTGATCAAGTACTGTAAAATGATTTACACTAGCAAAACTTGCAAGACGTGGAACATTGAAGACAATTCATGACAATTTTATATGATGGAAGAGAAACAGTCCCTAAGTACAATATAACCCCCACAGAGTCTCTGTGAACAGTATGAATAGCACTGTTCATGCTATTTAATAGTGAGTTACACTATATGGTGATCAAAACTTACCATGGGCTTATTCACCTTTTTGCTGCCAAATAGCATCCAGAAGCCTAATATGATGTTACACTCTCTAATATGCATATGCTCAAGCAGATAAGCCATCCCTCCTTTTTTTTTTTTTTTGTGGTATGCGGCCCTCTCACCGTTCTGGCTTCTCCCATTGCGGAGCACAGGCTCCGGATGCGCAGGCTCAGCGGCCATGGCTCACCGGCCTAACCGCTCCGCGGCATGTGGTATCCTCCCAGACCAGGGCACGATCCCGTGTCCCCTGCATCGGCAGGCGGACTCTCAACCACTGCGCCACCAGGGAAGCCCCAAGCCGTCTCTCCTTTGATGGACATCTTCTGGTTACACAAAGACTGAACCAAAGTTCTGTAATGACGACTTTTCTATACTTGGTCAACCTCAGCTCTTAGAGTGTCCCAGTAATATTTTTGTAAAAAGAATATACTGCCTCCTTTTTAAATATATGAACAATTCAAAAAATAAAAGTGGAGGAATGGTTGTAATGAATCCTTATATATCTATCACCCAGCATAAACAATTATCAACATATATCTGATCTGTTTATCTATAATCCCCTCTACCCTGTTATCACTTTTAATAGCCACAACAAACCTTTGGGTTAGAGTCCATCATTATCTCAGTTTTACAAAGCAATTTATGCTTCCAAGGATTAAATAATTTGGCAGAGGTCATATCTAGAGAGTGCCAGACTGAGAATCAAAGACAGTTCTGTCTATTCCAGAGTTTTTATCTCTGGTCTGCTTTTTTATACTCCATGAAAGTTGATGGATTCTAGAACCATGTGAATTGCCATATCAGTCACAGCACTGCCATAAGATAGATGGCACACTTAAATTGGGTAATTTGAGGAAAGGTTGATAAAGTGACTATTTACAAAGGATTAATGAAGTTCCAGGAGTTATTAAAATCAGGAGGAAGTGTCACTAACCCTAGGCCCAGACAGGAAAGGGAATGAGTGGTTATAGGAACGCAGATTCCAAAATGGCTACGTCTACAGAGTTGCTTCATAAGAGCCCCTTCATTTAAGGGACACTGTCAACTTGAATGAGTCCAGAGAGAGTGGCCAGGGCTATCTCACACTCCCTTCCTTTATTTCCTTACTTCTCAAATGGACATTCAATCAAATGCCAGAAGTCAGGGTAGCCCATATGGTCCACAGAGATCAGCCTCCCAGGGCACAGAACAGGGTGAAAATGGTAGATTTGAAGGGACCAGAAGACGATGTCCAGCACAATTGTCTATCTATAGGTGGGGAAGATATGGTGTGTTAGCTTGATGTAATGACTCCATTCTTATTAGAAATTTAGGAACCTTGGTGAAGAATAAAGATGATATATATCTTTCATTAAAAAAGCCTGCATTACTTATTACATCGGTAAAGCAGACAGATTTTTTTCAATAATTTCTAGTAATCATTAAATCAAAACCTGAGTCAGCTAGTTTAAAATATGTTTGCACACCACACTTAAAGCAGCATGTAATTACTAACAGAGTATGCAACACATTGTATATACTTAATAAATGCTTGTTGGATACATGTTGATATGGAGAATAACCAAGTTGCGTTTGAAAGACCATGCTCAGGCTTCCCTGGTGGCACAGTGGTTGAGAGTCCGCCTGCCAATGCCAGGGACACGGGTTCGTGTCCCAGTCTGGGAGGATCCCACATGCCATGGAGTGGCTGGGTCCGTGAGCCATGGCCCCTGAGCCTGCACGTCCAGAGCCTGTGCTCTGCAACTGGAGAGGCCACAACAGTGAGAGACCCGCGTACCGCAAAAAAAAAAAAAGACCATGCTCATGGTATTAGGGAGGAATAGAAGAAAAATATAACAGCTCTGTTCCTTTACGATTTCACTGGTGAGACAGTGGCAGATGTTTATGACAGTGGCCTCACCCCAGCTGCACTTCAGAAGTTCTGGGGGAACTTTAAAAACATGAAAATGTTTAAACCCACACCAGCCACACCTACTCAGTCAGAATCACCAGAGAGAGGGCCTGGTGTATATACTTATTAAAGCCTCAGAGGTGACTGTCAAGCATAAATGGGGTGAAGAAGCTCTGATTTGTCTTGAACCTCTTTATAATGAATACAAGCTATATCTAAAAGTTTGAATGTGGAGTGAGGAAAGAGGAAATCCAAGATGACTTTGCTGGAATGTAATCTCTTTGAAAGTAGAGATCTGTGTCTCTTTTCTTCACTTATACATTCCGAATGCCTAGAACATTGCCTGCCATAGTGTAGTGGGTATTGGATAATAATTTGTAGAGTAAAAGAAATTGTTTAATTCCAAAATTAGGTAATGCACACAATAATTTAGTTCAATGACCACCAAATTATGTCATAACAACAATTTAATCTCTTTATTCTTCTACTTAATTGATTACACATCTATTTGCTTTTATTAGCAAATTGTTCACACTTTCCTTTTTGGCATTTCTCAGTCTAGTGATATATCTAAGCACTGGGCAAGCAGAGAGAAATAAATAATCATAAACTGCCATTAATTCTCACAGTTTTACTGTCTTTTGGGAAGATAGCCCTTCACAGTCAATGGAATGGATATTGTTTGTCCATTTCTGGGTAATGTGCTTGCTGGTTCAAACTCTTCCCTATCCACAAAGATTCCTCTTATCCATTTCCTATATTGCATATTCCTATGCCTATCAAAACTTTAAATATGACAGGATGGCCAGGTCATAAGAAGCATTAATGTTTCACTCAAAAGAGCTCTTCCTAATGAAAGGTTAAGGTGCTGTGTGGCTCCTAAGGCACCAGTTCAGAGGCTCCTTTCCCATCTTCTTATCACTTGCCTAGTAAGTTCTTAACAAAGGTTAATTAGATCCCTCTTTCCTCTCATCTCTCCCCTCCTACAAAGAGCTTTCTTTCATATTTTTCAGAAGCAAAAATCATTTTATGTATATACTGTTGACCATTACCTAACAATTTAAGTCTCTAACACATGCTAGAAAGTAGTATTTATTAAATGCTGACTACACATCAGATGTTAGAGATCTTAAGGTAGGGTTTATGAAAATGTGTCCTGTCCATCACTATTTTGAAAGGCTTTAATTTTTTCTCAGTGTCCAAAAGATTCTCTGGTCCACATATTGTATGATTCTATTTATATGAGAGGTCCAGAAGAAGCAAATCTAGAAAGACAGAAAGTAGATTAGTGATTGCCAGAGGAGATGGCGACATTGGCAGGAGGAGTGGGGGCTGGTAGCTCATTGTTGTGGGGTTTCTTTTTGGGATAATGAAAATATTCTAACATCAGTTGTGGTGATGGGTGCACATCTGTGAATATGCTAAAAACCAGTGAATGTAAGTCAGTTAATTGTTTGGTATGTGAATTATATATCAAAAATGGTGTTTTATAAAAAGAATTCCCTGATAAGTAAGCTTGGAAGCACTCATTACTAAAACACGTTGACATAATAAAAGTTCTGAGGAATCCTACAGTGAAATATATACAGTTAAAGTATGGTTAAATATATTTGCACATGGATAGACTTTTTTTTCATTTTGCCTTACTATACCCATTAAGATCCTTAAGAGTTTTCCCCTAGCATTTTCCTAAACAGCAGTTTGGGAAGTACTACACATATTTGACAAGAACTCATTTAATTTTTACAACAGTTCTTAATGAAAGAAGTATTCCTATTTTAGCAGATGAAATAACTGAAACTTAGGGAGGTTAATAAATTTGTCCAAGATATCACAGATAGTAACAAGTGAAGATTAGCTATGAACCCAAGTTACCACACACATCTATGTGATTGAATGCTAAGCAGACATTAAAAATATGACACAATTCTATATTTGTTGATGTGGAGAGAGAGCTACAATAAATCTTGGGGGAAAAGTAGACAATCATAATGTTTATGTAGTATATATTTAGTAAAATGTATATATTTGAATGTGTAAATGTCTATGTGTATTTGTGTGTGTGTATGTATGAATATACACTAAACATGTGGCAATGTTAAAGACTGATTAAAAAGTGTATTTTCAATTTATGAGTATATTCTAATTTTTCAACAGAATACATATATTAGTTGTAAACAAAACATAAGGATAAGCAATCCTCTTCTCCTACTTCCTACCTCCTTTTCATATTTCCTATAAGGATAAAAATCATCTTGAAAATGTTTTATATGATAGAGATATAGCTAGGAATCCCAAATATTCTTTTTTAGGAATATGAGAATTTTAAGTTTCCTACCAAATATCTCAGAATGACCCTGATATTGATATTTTTGTTTTTAACCTTAAAATTCTGCTTCTTCCTCCACAGATAAAATGAAATCTAGAATATTTATTTTCTTTTTATAGTTGATAAGTTGTGGCAATCTGAAAAGCACCAAGAAAATCAGAGTTAGAGAGACCTAAGTGAGAAATGAGCCAAGCCCCTTCACATTAGAGCTGAGGGCAACAGAAGTGCAGAGAGCTCAAATAATCTCTCACACGGTGCTGAGGAGAGTGAAAGTTAATTTTTACCTCTCGCAATTCCCAGCCCAGCCCTCTCTCTGCTAAATGACATTATGTCCCCCAGAAAACCTGATTTGCCACATAGCTCCACACTAATTAAAAATACTCAAACTTCCTCTTTGCATGGGCAAAACCTGTCGGATGATACCCAGCAGGTGTCTCAAGACCAAAGCTTTCAGAGCTGCAAGAATGAATGCTTTTAGTTGTCCCGCTATCCCAATAAACAAGAGAACAAATGTTTTCTTATATGGTTCTGTGGCAGAACAAGCCATACTAATGTAGTGTCACAATGTACTTGCCAAGGAGAGATTTCTGGGCCTCCATTCCAATCCTGGCCACTGGTTGATATGCTTTAGAGCTGGGTTACAAAACCTCCTGCTCTAAGTTGTTGCCCTCACAAGATTTTTCTGCATGTAGTCTGTGTTTAGTTTTGTCCTTCATCAGGGAAATGCAGGGAGCTCAGGAAAGCTGAAGAATATAATGCCTAGGAGTCCAGGGATTTTCCTTTTCACATTATAGAAGTCAAGTTTCAATTCAAGAAGCAGAAACATGATAGCTAGCTAGCTAGCTAGCTAGATATAGATAGAGGGCAAATAGAATCTTTTAAAGCAACCTGATTTTTTGGAACTGATCTGACATTCATAGCTAAACCTCAATGTTATTACAAACTGATCTGATGGTTATAATTAAATCATATTGTTATGTTGGACATAATCTCACAGAACACCTACTTTAAACAAGGTCACTGTGTAGCACAAAATATCAAACATTCCCCTCTCATTAAATGAGTGACTACTACTTCTTTACCAAGGAGAGCTTAATCCCTCCTTTTGTATACACCTCAAAATTGCTTCTGCCTTCCAATAACATCTGATTTATTTTGAACCTCTGCTTCTTTAGACCCTCCCCAAATTTACTCAACCAAAACCCAAATCCTGCAATAGATATTTCTGATATTTTCTTACTGAGATACCCCACATTTTTCCATGGTATATAGTCTCTCTCACTTCAATGAGTAATAAACACTTCTTCAAATTAGGTATTCCTGTGGTCTTTGGCTGAAGAGCATTGACTATACATTCTCTCTCTACATAGATATACAATTGACCCTTGAACAGTACAGGTCCATTTATATGTGGAGTTTTTTCAATAAATATATACTAAAAGTTTGGTAGAATCTGCAGATTTTCTACTGCACAGATGGTTGGTGCTCCTAACCCCCACATTGTTTAAGGGTCAACTGCATATATACAGAAAGATAGATATGGATATAGATAGATAGATGAATTTATTTTTGTAACAGGTTTTTGACCTTACACAATTATGAAAGCTGGTTTAATAGTCTCTGTAATGCTGTTATCTGCCCATTTGATGCTGGATCTTGAAGTGCATAGTGCAGGCAGTTGGGAAAGAAAGGTGGGTGAGAGCAAGAGCAAGCTGATCATTGGTGACAGCAATATGAACTCATGTTTAGCTTAATATAGATACCGATGGTTACATATAGAAATATTTATAGATATGCCTCTACACACTGGTTAGTATATACACATATATCTTCTGGCCCAATCAGTTGTGAGGGCCAAGAAGCAAAAACACCTCAGTAGCAAGGAGGGCACCTAGGAACCAGATCTTGGTTTCTAGTACCATTCTCTAATAAAAGTAACCAGAGGGCTTCCCTGGTGGCGCAGTTGTTGAGAGTCCGCCTGCCGATTCAGGGGACACGGGTTCGTGCCCCGGTCCGGGAAGATCCCACATGCCATGGAGCGGCTGGGCCCGTGAGCCATGGCCGCCGAGCCTGCGCGTCCAGAGCCTGTGCTCTGCAACGGGAGAGGCCACAACAGTGAGAGGCCCGTGTACCAAAAAAAAAAAAAAAAAGTAACCAGAGCTCCTTGGAAAAATGGCTTATTCTAGCACCGGGGCAGAAAATATACAATACAAGCCTGAAGTATATTTTAACTCCAAAAAATAAGAAAGTTCTCCCCAAAAATCACTCTGTTGGGGATATGTTAAAGAGGTATAGGAGCCACTGAAAGAGCTCCTGATAGACAACATTGGAACACTTTGGGCAACAAAATAAAGTGGTATTGAATTATAACCCCAAAAATAAAATAAATATTTATGAGTCCATACTAATACAAGTAAATTATTGAACAAAAAACAAATGGGGGAGAATAGACAAATCTCTCATGTAGAAGGATCCCAAATAATAGATGTTGCTCTTCTGCATTGAAAGAGGTAGAGCCTAACTAGCACTCCTAAGTCTGAGCTGAGACTAGTGGCCTTCTTTCAAAGAATACAGTGTAGAAGGGAGAAGGAAAAAGAGTAACTTTACAGTGGACAAGCTCGACAAATACTACCACAAGCCAGGATATAAAAGCTAACAACAGTTGATAAGTCTGTATGCTTGAAATCATGTGATGAGAATGCTACTTTACTTCTGTGTTCTTCTACCCCAGATCCCATTACTCTAGAATAATTATGAGAAAGAAAAATCAGAAAATTCAAATAACAGGACTTTCTACAAAATTCCTGACCAATAATCCTCAAAACTGTTAAAGTTACCAAAAACAAGGATAATTTGAAGAACCGTTATAACCAAGAGGAGCCTAAGGACTCATCACTACTAAGTGTAATTGTGGTATTCTGGTTGCAAACAGGAAGCAAAAAGAGAACACTAGGGAAAAAAAGTGAAGAAATCTGAATAAAGTATGCATTTCAGTTAATATAATGTATCAATATTGGTTTATTAACTGTGACAAATATATGATACTAATGTAAGATAATAATTGGGAAAATTGGGTGTGTGGTATATAGAAATCCTAACTTCACAATAATTTTGAAAATCTGAAAGCATTCTAAAATAAAAAGTTTATTTTAAAAAAGAAAGGATGATATAGAACCTACAGCATGAGTTGTGGCCCACAAAGGTGGACTGAGACTTGTGTCTGTTCTCGTTGCCCTTGACCTTGTTGGCATGTGTGTCCAGACCATGTGTGGTTAGGTCTTCACCATGGAGGGACAGGCACACGCTCAGGAGTCAGAGAAGCTGGAGGAGGATCCTGAGGAAGACTTAAGTGCACTTTAAGGTATTTATTATAAATGTTCGTCATCTCTTTGGAACAGATTTTGATAGAAAGAGGGCAGCTAGAGCCAATGTGAGTTTAAGAGTCCCTGAGAGTGAGTAGGAGGGAAGTGGGAAAAGAACTAGAAAGTGGGCATGAGAGAAGACAGGTTTCGGCCAGATGCCAAGGCCCAGCACTAATCCAAAAATAAAGAAAATTCTCCTCTCATGGATAAAACTTATTTTAACCTAATAAATATCGATATTAGTATTTGTTAAGGATCTCACTCAAGAATGACCATTGTGTTTTAATAGTTAACATAAAATTTAATCATAGCTTGGTTATTTTCCAAAAGCAATTCACAGCTAGGAATTTATCTATTTGATTCAATCAAAACAAGTGTTGAATTTTCATTTTACATCCTGACTCAAAAATACAACAGCTGGCCTAAAGTCACTTCTTTTCTGCCTTCTTTGTCATTGAGGCAATAGAACCTTATTGACTCTTTTAAACTGTGATCTTCTCAAATTGCCTGAGACTGTCTCTCAACTAGACTGTACAAGTTTTAAGACAAGGAATCACACAGCTTGTTTTCATCACTTCATCCTCAGCAACTTGCAGAGTGTCCAGCACACAGGAGGGTCTGGTAAATACTTGTTGAATGAATGATTTAACAGAGTGGGTGAATTTGCAAATAAAAATATTAATATTACTATAGTAGTATCATGGTTTAATGGAAAGATCATGAGCTTCAGAGTCAGACAACTCCACCACTTGGGCATTGAACAAGTTATTTAACACCTAAACTGAAAGCACCTGTAATCTACACGCTGATGACTCATAGTTTTACACCTTTAGCCCAAACTACTTCTCTGAACTACAGTTCTGTGCATCCAGTTGCTTGCTTTACATCTCCATTTGGACACCTAGTAGATTTGGCAAACTCAGCATGTCCAAAATTGAGCTCCAGAGGAGTTCCTCCCCCATAAAAATAGCTTTTTATGGACTGTTCCACATTTATTAATGCCTACTCCATTCTTCTAATTTCTTACACCAAATATTTGATATCATCTTTAATCCTTCACTTTTTTTCAAACTCTTCAACTGGTTCATCAGCAAATTTTGTTATATCTAATTTTCAAAATATTTATCATTTGACCATTTCCCACCATCCCTACTGCCATCACTCTGACCTAAGCCACTATCACTTCTCACCATGATTATTGCAGTAGGGTCTTACTGATCTCCCTGCTTCTGTCATTGTACTCCCTGAAGCCTGTACTCAAAACAGTAGTGTGAACAAAGATTGTTGCCTGCATATCAGTAAACAAAGGATGTTGTAGCCATCAAGCCACCAACAACTGTAGCCACTCCCAACAGTGCACCCTGAGGGAATTCAAACTGGAGAAGAACAGGAAACTGGCCCTAGATAGTTAAGGTGCATATCGAAGGAATAATTTCATTAAGCTGAGGCTCTTGCATTTTCCAATACATAGAAAAGTGTCTGTTTTTTCTGTAATTAGCAGTAATCTTTTGATGTTCTACTATCTGTGTTTTTTGGCAAAAACTCCTCCTCTATATTCTGGGACCTCCCTTACCTCTTTGAAACAGTCCCTCAGAGCTATCTGAGAGGCTGTCTTCCCGGTGCAAGTCCTCAGTGATGCCCCAAATAAAACATAATGCTCTACTTCTAGGTTGTGCATTTTTTTTCAGTTGATAGTAGCCACATTTATCTCCTTAAAAACATAAGTCATAATTGTGTTCCTATTCAGAGAAAAGGACAAAAAGCCAAAGTTCTTACTAAGGGGTACGATGCCCCATAAAATCTGCCCCTCTTATCCCTTGCTTTACTTCTATGATTTATCTCCTATAAGTTTGTTCCTTATTCACTGAGTCTAGCCACAATGGCTTCCTTAGAGTTCAATTTCATCTGCAACAAACTAAGGATAATGATAAAATACCTAACCTAGGTTTTATCAAAGGTAGTAAATGAAATAATGTATATAGAGTTTGGCTCAGAGCTTGCTTCTGGGAAGCACATCATCACCATCATCATCACCATTATTAGTGCTTCCCAAAGAAGAATTATTCAAAGATAGTATATTCATCTTTATCACTGACCTCTTTAGCCATATGACTAAAAGTCACTTTCAACTGTTTACCAAAGTCAAGTTTATTCTCCTAGGTTAAAAAAAATGTCGTAAATTTATTTCCTTAAAGGTTTTCTTCAGACTCAAGAAGGACTTCCAAAATGCATTTTCAAAATTATTCTGAATTTCAGAAGCAACACTTGCAAAACACCATTTGGCTGGGTAAACACTCAATTGATCGCATAAGTTCCAATGCTTATGGTTAAAAATCAGCTCTTACTTCAATCATGCTTTATACAACAGTGTAATATATTTGATTCATATTTTAATAATATTGTGAACAGCTAGCAATAAATAAGACAAATTTAGGTAATGCCTTTGTTTTCTTTCTGAGAAGTTTTTGAAAGCTGGGAGCAAGTGGAAGTTTTTGTTGCTACCATTGTTTTTGCTGTTTATTTGTTTGTTTTTAAGTTTCCCTTTGTGTTTGGCTTCAGAACTTGAAAATAATTCTGACACCAGTTTTATCCTGCTATAAAAATGGTGAGCTTGAGAAATAAAATTTCTTTATACTTTTACCATTGATTTATTTAAACCTGGGGTAAGAATTTTTGTCTCTGTGCTTTATAGTATTATTCCAAATTTTAAGAGATGTTTGGAAATATCAATTCATATGATTTGAAGAAAGATCCCTTGATCATTGGCCTATCACTGGTGGACCACCATCATGTTTCTCACCCAATAGCAGTCCTTTGGGTAGGAGATTCACTTTCCTGTACTGATGACTTTCTAGGCAGACCAGTGTTCTCTTACATGGAGCTACACAAACTGCTCAGGTTCTTTTCAATGGCCTCCAAAGGCCCAGAGACCTTGAGTTAGAAGGGATTTTGCCCACATCCTCTTCCCTTCTTTTGTGTTATTCCATCAAGCTTCCCACATTCAGAAACCTCAAGTCAAAAATAGCCACAGTGTCCCTGCAAGTCTCCTCAGTGCAGTCTGCATGTCAAAATATTTTATGTTTAAGACCCATCTCTCTCTCTCTCCATAAAACATAAGTTTCAGGCACACACAAATTTTTTTGTTTTTTAAAATGTTTTCATTGGTGTATTCATCATATCTAGAATAGTGAATGTAGACTGAATGAATGAATCTTTCCCCCTATAGAACATGTAGGATCCATGTAATTTTCGTATCTATCATTCTGTTAATGTTACATGAGGGAAATCCAAGAAATTACCTTGATTTGGAGATTTTGAGAAATCTTCCAAAGATCATATGTGTGGGTACTGTATGATACAAAATGTCAAAGCCTTGCAAGAAAAAAAACTAAAGAAAATTATAAAGGACAAAGATCACCATGGGGTTTACAGAAAATATCTTATTGTTACAGTCACCTATTTTAAGCTGATAACAATTCAATTTCACTTGCATACAAAAAATGTAGGTTTTTCTTTCTCTGCTCACATTATATGTTATTGATGTCACAATTTACATCTAATTATTTTGTGTATTCATTAACATAATTTAGTTATGGTTATTTTTAATACTTTTGTCTTTTAACCTTTTATACTAGAATTAAAAGTTATGTACCCACTACCATTACAGTAACACAGTATTCTGTATTTGTCTAGATATTTACCTTTACCAATGAGTTTTATACTTTCTTATGCTATCACACAATGAGACCAGAGCTCTGGGAAGCTGAGGGTCCACCACCACACCAGGAATTGTGAGCGATAACAGCATTGCTACCTTTTCCTCACAAGATGAGATGGAAAAACAGCCAGAAGAGCGAATTTGATAATGAAAAGCACAAAGATATAGATCCTGGAACCTGAATGGGAAGAGATGGGGTAGCTGGACGTGCACTGATCACACAATTACAAATATGTAACAACCTCTTCTCTACCCATTATCCTAAATCTTCATCAATTACTCATTATATATCACATGAACAGTTGAATTTTGTAAAACTGTTTAAAATAAAATTATTTATATGAACGAGGACCCACAAAAAAATGTATCCAGGGTCTGCACATCCTAGGGCTGTCCCTTCCATATTAGTCACAAATTGTAATCATGGTGTGCAAACAATTGTGTCTCCTGATATACCATAAATATTTATGTTATAGTGCAAGGATTTCCTAGCCCCTTTTATAATGGCTTATAACAGTACAGGAAGTGGATCTAGCACAATTTCCATAATAATCCTCATAATATTCAATAGTTTATTTGGTACTGAATTCATTTCTGCTTGACCTTTCAGTTTTCCCCTCATTAATTTGGTTTTCTCTTGAAAGTTGTTTTTTCCCTTATTTATTTTTTTGATTTTCTCTACTGTTGTTTTAATTTCTTTTGTAAGGTTTGTTCCTCCATTAATGACTTTGTTATTTATAGTTATTATTTTGTTTCAGTCTTTGGCTTTACTCTATATACTTAAATTTCTTTTAACATCATAAATTGACAGCCTGATCCTGCAGCGGCTTCTCCTATTAGACATCCTTCTCTCCTATTAGACATCCAATTGGCATTTTCTTTTTTTTTTTTTTCTGGTTTTAATTCCAGTTTGCACTGGTTCTACCTCTGCCAAATTTTGAACTCTTTACAAATTAACTTTGGTTACTATTATAATGCAATCTGTATTTTGTTCTATGGTGAAATTGTAATTTCTTTCCCTTAACTCACTCATGTTCAGGAACTCTCTTCTAAGCCTTGACTACAGGAAATGCTCATTAATTTTTAAAACTCACGCTCAGATATTACTTCTAGGAGGCCCTCCCTGCCCTTACTCTCAGGCAAAATTATTTCCTCAATTGTCTGATGCCTCTGGTTTATGAATATCTCTTTTATTATGTATCTCTGTCTCACTGTCTAGACTGGGCCTCTGAGTATAGGAGACTGGTCTTGTCAGTTGGTTGTATCTCTAACACTTAGCACAACTTAGAGTACTTTATAGCTGGTCAATGGATACCTCTCTTTGTAGCTGTTCCTCAGAAGAAAAACAAAAACTCAAATCTATTTCCCACTCTGGTTGCATTTTTGTTCATTTTACTTAATTTTCATTGTAATTATAATCAACCACAAAGTACAATCATTCATGCATCTCCTGAGATTAAAGAGATTTTAATAGTTTGTACTCTTTGCTTTTCACATCTCCTTAGTTTAAAATAAATGAAACATTATAAATATGATTAAAGTCTTCATTCCTCCTTTCCTCCTTCCCTCCCTTTCCAGGGCAACTGTCCTGATGTTGGTGTATATAATTCTCATGCTTGCTTTTTGACATTTAAAATATAGATATGATCTATAAACAATTTCTATTACTGTGTTATGTGTTTTAAAAAATCTCAAAATTATATTGAGTAGAAAAAATGTGATAATTTTTTTTTTTTTTGCAGTACGTGGGTCTCTCACTGTTGTGGCCTCTCCCGCTGCGGAGCACAGGCTCCAGACGCGCAGGTTCAGCTGCCATGGCTCACGGGCCCAGCCGCTCCACGGCATGTGGGATCTTCCCGGACCGGGGCATGAACCCGTGTCCCCTGAATCGGCAGGTGGACTCTCAACCACTGTGCCACCAGGGAAGCCCAAAATGTGATCATTTTTACCACTATTTTCCATTTTTAGACTTGCATTTTAACATGTATGAACAAGAAAAGTAAACAAACAAACAAATAAATAAACCAACAAATAAACCTTCATTTCTATAACCTCACTGGCTATATCCAAGCTTCTAACATCATAAGTAATTTTTTGCTTATCTATCTCATGTATTAGTCAGGGTTCTCCAGAAAAACAGAACCTGTATGGTGTGTATGTATGTGTATAAAGAGATTTATTATAAGGAATTGGTTCACGTGATTATGGAGGCTGGTTAAGTCCAAAATCCACAGAGTGGACCGGCAGGCTGAAGACAGAGAAAAGCCACAGTTCCAGTTTGTTTCTGAAGGTTGTTGCTGTACAATCAGGTAGAGCAGATGTTGTAAATGAAGTCTGAAGGAAGTCTGCTGGAGTCTCTTCCTCAGGGGAAGTCAATCCTTTTGTTCTATTCAGGCCTTCAACTGATTGGATGAGACCCACTCACATCCTGGAGAGCATCTGCTTTACTCAGCTTACACAGATTTAAATGTTAATCTCATCTGAAAACACCCACAATAATGTTTGACCAATATCTGGGTACCTCATGGCCCAAGCCAAGTTTAAACATAAATTAACCATCACACTTGCCAAAATTTGTTTTCTTAGTTTCTTGTGTTCAGGAGAGGTGTGCCATGGCTGAAACATATTTCTTTCAGAAGATAGAGCCTCATATCTAATAGTCACCGTAACCTTAATGATAGTCATAGTATCTCCTCGTTCCCAATCTTGTATTTTTCCCTGTACATTACAAGTAATGAATAAATCCATCCTGATACATCTTTCTTCATTTAACTAATAAGAATGACTAAAACCCAATTTTTTACATGAAATAATTACCCTTCCTCAAATTGTTCTGTTTCTCATGTGAATGTTCCTTCTGGTTGTTTTATGTCAGTAAGCCTTAGGTAAAACCTTAGCCTTCTGTAGCCTTGTGCTCTATGTCATTCATGCCTAATTGAAGTGATGTTTAAACCAGTATGTGAGATTTTAATGAATCCTTCAAGCTTTCCTTCAGAAAACATTACTAGTTGAAGTTTTACTTCACTTATGTTTGTATGATTTTAATTAATTCTCCAAGGCTGCTTCCTTTGAACTTTCTCTTTGACTCTACCAATTCTCCTGCCTTTTTTTTTTTTTTTTTACATCTTTATTGGGGTATAATAGCTTTACAATGGTGTGTTAGTTTCTGCTTTATAACAAAGTGAATCAGTTATACATATACATATGTTCCCATATCTCTTCACTCTTGCATCTCCCTCCCTCCCACCCTCCCTATCATACCCCTCTAGGTGGTCACAAAGCACCAAGCTGATCTCCCTGTGCTATGCAGCTGCTTCTCACTAGCTATCTATTTTAAATTTGGTAGTGTATATACGTCCATACCACTCTGTCACTTTGTCACAGCTTACTCTTCCCCCTCACCATATCCTCAAGTCCATTCTCTAGTAGGTCTGTTTCTTTATTACTGTCTTACCCATAAGTTCTTCATGACATTTTTTTTTCTTAAATTCCATATATATGTGTTAGCATACGGTATTTGTCTTTCTCTTTCTGACTTACTTCACTTTGTATGACAGACTCTAGGTCCATCCACCTAACTTAAAACAACTCAATTTCGTTTCTTTTTATGGCTGAGTAATATTCCATTGTATATATGTGCCACATCTTCTTTATCCATTCATCCGATGATGGACACTTAGGTTGCTTCCATCTCCTGGTTATTGTAAATAGAGCTACAGTGAATATTTTGGTACATGACTATTTTTGAATTATGGTTCTCTCAGGGTATATGCCCAGCAGTGAGATTGCTGGGTCATATGGTAGTTCTATTTGTATTTTTTTAAGGAACCTCCATACTGTTCTCCATAGTGGCTGTACCAATTCACATTCCCACCAGCAGTGCAAGAGTGTTCCCTTTCTCCACACCCTCTCCAGCATTTATTGTTTCCAGATTTTTTGATGATGGTAATTCTGACTGGTGTGAGATGATATCCCATTGTAGTTTTGATTTGCATTTCTCTAATGATTAATGATGTTGAGCATTCTTTCATGTGCTTGTTGGCAGTCTGTATATCTTCTTTGGAGAAATGTCTATTTAGGTCTTCTGCCCATTTTTGGATTGGGTTGATTGATTTTTGATATTGAGCTGCATGAGCTGCTTGTAAATTTTGGAGATTAATCCTTTGTCAGTTGCTTCATTTGCAAATATTTTCTCCCATTATGAGGGTTGCCTTTTGGTCTTGTTTATGGTTTCCTTTGCTGTACAAAAGCTTTGAAGTTTCATTAGGTCCCATTTGTTTATTTTTGGTTTTATTTCCATTTCTCTAGGAGGTGGGTCAAAAAGGACCTTGCTGTGATTTATGTCATAGGGTGTTCTGCTTATGTTTTCCTCTAAGAGTTTGATAGTTTTTGGCCTTACATTAAGGTCTTTAATCCATTTTGAGCTTATTTTTGTGTATGGTCTTAAGGAGTGATCTAATCTCATAGTTTTACATGTACCTGTCCAGTTTTCCCAGCACCACTTATTGAAGAGGCTGTCCTTTCTCCACTGTACATTCCTGCCTCCTTTATCAAAGATAAGGTGACCATATGTGTGTGGGTTTATCTCTGAGCTTTCTATCCTGTTTCATTGATCTTTATTTCTGTTTTTGTGCCAGTACCATACTGTCTTGATTACTGTAGCTTTGTAGTATAGTCTGAAATCAGGGAGCCTGATTCCTCCAGCTCCATTTTTTGTTCTCAAGGTTGTTTTGGCTATTCCAGGTCTTTTGTGTTTCTATACAAATTGTGAAATTTTTTGTTCTAGTTCTGTGAAAAATGCCAGTGGTAGTTTGATAGGGATTGCATTGAATCTGTAGTTTGCTTTGGGTAGTAGAGTCATTTTCACAATGTTGATTCTTCCAATCCAAGAAAATGATATATCTCTCCATTTATTTGTATCATTTTTAATTTCTTTCATCAGTGTCTTATAATTTTCTGCATACAGGTCTTTTGTCTCCTTAGGTAGGTTTATTCCTAGATATTTTATTCTTTATGTTGCATTGGTAAATGGGAGTGTTTTCTTGGTTTCACTTTCCGATTTTTCATCATTAGTGTATAGGAATGCCAGAGATTTCTGTGCCTCAATTTTGGATCCTGCTATTTTACCAAATTCATTGATTAGCTCTAGTAGTTTTCCGGTAGCATCTTTAGGATTCTCTATGTATAATATCATGTTATCTGCAAACAGTGACAACTTTACTTGTTCTTTTCTGATTTGGATTCCATTTATTTCCTTTTCTTCTCTGATTGCTGTGGCTAAAACTTCCAAAACTATGTTGAATAAGAGTGCTGAGAATGGGTAACCTTGTCTGTTCATGATCTTAGCGGAAATGGTTTCAATTTTTCAGCATTGAGGATGACGTTGGCGGTGGGTTTGTCATATATGGCCTATATTATGTTGAGGAAAGTTCCCTCTATGCCTACTTTCTGCAGGCTTTTTATCATAAATCAGTGTTGAATTTTGTTGAAAGCTTTCTCTGCATCTGTTGAGATTATCATATGGTTTTTCTCCTTTAATTTGTTAATATGGTTTATCACATTGATTGATTTGCGTATATTGAAGAATCCTTGCATTCCTGGAATAAAAGCCATTTGATCATGGTGTACTATCCTTTTAATGTGCTGTTAAATTCTGCTTGCTAGTACTTTGTTGAGGACTTTTTCATCTATGTTTATCAGTGATATTGGCCTGTAGTTTCTTTTCTTTGTGACATCCTTGTCTGGTTTTGGTATCAGGGTGATGGTGGCCTTGTTGAATGAGTTTGGGAGTGTTCCTCTCTCTGCTATATTTTGAAAGAGTTTGAGAAGGTTAGGTGTTATCTCTTCTCTAAATGTTTGATAGAATTCACCTGTAAAGCCATCTGGTCCTGGGCTTTTGTTTGTTGGAAGATTTTTATTCACAGTTTCAATTTCAGTGCTTGTGATTGGTCTGTTCATATTTTCTATTTCTTCCTGATTCAGTCTTGGTAGTTTGTGCATTTCTACGAATTTGTCCATTTCTTCCAGGTTGTCCATTTTATTGGCATATAGCTGCTTGTAGTAATCTCTCATGATCTTTTGTATTTCTGCAGTGTCAGTTGTTACTTCTCCTTTTTCATTTCTAATTCTATTGATTTGAGTCTTCTTCCTTTTTTCTTGATTACTCTGCCTAATGGTTTATCAATATTGTTTATTTTCTCAAAGAACCAGCCTTTATTTTCATTAATCTTTGCTATTGTTTCCTTCATTTCTTTTTCAATTATTTCTGATCTGATCTTTATGATTTCTTTCATTCTGCTAACTTTGGGATTTTTTTGTTCTTCTTACTCTACTTGCTTTAGGTGCAAGGTTAGGTTGTTTATTTGAGATGTTTCCTGTTTCTTAAGGTAGGATTGTATTGCTATAAACTTCCCTCTTAGAACTGCTTTTGCTGCATCCCATAGGTTTTGGGTCATCATGTCTCCATTGTCAATTGTTTCTAGGTATTTTTTGATTTCTTCTTTGATTTCTTCAGTGATCACTTCGTTATTAAGTAGTGTATTGTTTAGACTCCATGTGTTTGTATTTTTTACAGATCTTTTCCTGTAATTGATATCTAGTCTTATAGCATTGTGATCCGAAAAGATAATTGATACAATTTCAATTTTCTTATATTTACCAAAGTTTGATTTGTGACCCAAGATATGGTCTATCCTGGAGAATGTTCCATGAGCACTTGAGAAAAATGTGTATTCTGTTGTTTTTGGATGGAATGTCCTATAAATATCAATTAAGTCCATCCTGTTTAATGTATCATTTAAAGCTTGTGTTTCCTTATTTATTTTCATTTTGGATGATCTGTCCATTGGTCAAAGTGGGGTGTTAAAGTCCCCTACTATGAATGTGTTACTGTCAATTTCCCCTTTTATGGCTGTTAGTATTTGTCTTACGTATTGAGGTGCTCCTATGTTGGGTGCATAAATATTTACAATTGTTATATCTTCTTCTTGGATTGATCCCTTGATCATTATGTAGTGTCCTTCTTTGTCTCTTCTAATAGTCCTTACTTTAAAGTCTATTTTGTCTGATATGAGAATTGCTACTCCAGCTTTCTTTTGGTTTCCATTTGCATGGAATATCTTTTTCCATCTCCGTACTGTCAGTCTGTATGTATCTCTAGGTCTGAAGTGGGTCTCTTGTAGACAGCATATATATCGGTCTTGTTGTTGTATCCATTCAGCCAGTCTGTGTCTTTTGGTGGGAGCATTTAATCCTTTTACATTTAAGGTAATTATTGATATGTATGTTTCTATTACCATTTTCTTAATTGTTTTGGGTTTGTTATTATAGGTCTTTTCCTTCTTTTGTGTTTCTTGTCTAGAGAAGTTCCTTTAGCATTTGTTGTAAAGCTGGTTTGGTGGTGCTGAACTCTCTCAGCTTTTGCTTGTCTGTAAAGGTTTTAATTTCTCCATCAAATCTGAATGAGATCCTTGCTGGGTAGGGTGATCTTGGTTGTAGGTTTTTCTCCTTCTTCACTTTAAATATGTCCTCCCAGTCTCTTCTGGCTTGCAGAGTTTCTGCTGAAAGATCAGCTGTTAACCTTACGGGGATTCTCTTGTGTGTTATTTGTTGTTTTTCCCTTGCTGCTTTTAATATGTTTTCTTTGTATTTAATTTTTGATAGTTTGATTAATACGTGTCTTGGCATGTTTCTCCTTGGATTTATTCTGTATGGGACTCTCTGTGCTTCCTGGACTTGATTAACTATTTCCTTTCCCATATTAGGGAAGTTTTCAACTATAATCTCTTCAAATATTTTCTCAGTCCCTTTCTTTTTCTCTTCTTCTTCTGGAACCCCTATAATTCTAATGTTGGTGTGCTTAATGTTGTCCCAGAAGTCTCTGAGACTGTTCTCAGTTATTTTCATTCTTGTTTTCTTTATTCTGCTCTGTTGTAGTTATTTCCACTATTTTGTTTTCCAGGTCACTTATCCGTTCTTCTGCTTCAGTTATTCTGCTATTGATCCCTTCTAGAGTATTTTTAATTTCATTTATTTTTGTTGTTCATCATTGCTTGTTTCAACTTTAGTTCTTCTACTTCCTTCTTAAATGTTTCTTGCATTTTGTCTATGCTATTTCCAAGATTTTGGATCATCTTTACTATCATTATGCTGAATTCATTTTCAGGTAGACTGCCTATTTCCTTTTCATTTGTTAGGTCATATCTTGCTCCTTCGTCTGCTGTATGTTTTTCTGTCTTCCCATTTTGCTTATCTTACTGTGTTTGGGGTCTCCTTTTTGCAGGCTGCAGGTTCCTAGTTCCTGTTGTTCTTGGTGTCTGTCCTCAGTGACTAAAGTTGGGTCAGTGGGTTGTGTAGGCTTCCTTGTGGAGGGGACTAGTGCCTGTGTTCTGGTGGATGAGGCTGGATCTTGTCTTTCTGGTGGGCAGGTCCATGTCTTGTGGTGTGTTTTGGGGCGTCTGTTGACTTATTATGATTTTAGGCAGCCTCTCTACTAATGGGTGTGGTTGTGTTCCTGTCTTGCTAGTTGTTTGGCATAGGGTGTCCAGCACTGTAGCTTGCTGGTTGTTGAGTGAAGCTGGGTGCTGGTTTTGAGATGAAGATCTCTGGAAGATTTTTCCTTTTGATATTATGTGGAGCTGGGAGATCTCTTGTGGACCAGTGTCCTGAAGCTGGCTCTCCCACCTCAGAGGCATAGTCCTGACTCCTGGCTGGAGCACCAAGAGCGTTTCATCCACACGGCTCAGAATAAAAGGTAGAAAAAGTGGAAAGAAAGAAAGAAGAAAGAAAGAAAGAAAGAAAGAGGATAAAATAAAATAAAATAAAGATAAAATAAAATATAGTTATTAAAATAAAAAATAATTATTAAGAAAAAAAAAAAACAGGGATGGATAGAACCCTAGGACAAATGGTGAAAGCAAAGCTATACAGACAGAATCTCACACAGAATCATACACATACACACTCACAAAAAGAGGAAAGGGGGAAAAAATCAATAAATCTTGCTCTCAAAGTCCACCTCCTCAAATTGGGATGATTCGTTTTCTATTCATCTATTCCACAGATGCAGGGTACATCAAGTTGATTGTGGAGCTTTATTTAATCTGCTGCTTCTGAGGCTGCTGGGAGAGATTTCCCTTTCTCTTCTTTGTTCTCACAGCTCCCAGGGTCTCAGCTTTGGACTTGGCCCTGCCTCTGCATGTAGCTCGCTGGAGGGCATCTGTTCTTTGCTCAGACAGGACGGGGTTAAAGGAGCAGCTGCTTCAGGGGCTCTGGCTCACTCAGGCCAAGGGAAGGGAGGGGTGTGGATGCAGGACGAGCCTGCGGTGGCAGAGGCTGGCAGGGCATTACACCAGTCTGAGGCATGCCGTGCACTCTCCCGGGGAAGTTTTCCCTGGATCCCAGGACCCTGGCAGTGGTGGGCTGCACAGGCTCCCTGGAAGGGAGGTATGGATTGTGACCTGTGCTCGCACATAGGTTTCTTGGTGGCGGCAGCAGCAGTCTTAGCATCTTAGCATCTCATGTCCGTCTCTGGGGTCAGCGCTGATAGCTGCAGCTCGTGCCCGTCTCTGGAGCTCCTTTAAGCAGCACTCTTAATCCCCTCTCCTCGTGCACCAGGAAACAAAGAGGGAAGAAAAAGTCTCTTGCCTCTTCGGCAGGTCCAGACTTTTCCCCGGACTCCCTCCCGGCTAGCCGTGTTGCACTAACCCCCTGCAGGCTGTGTTTACGCCACCAACCCCAGTCCTCTCCCTGTGCTCCTACCACAGCCTGAGCCTCAGCTCTCAGACCCACCCACCCCAGCGGATGAGCAGACAAGCCTCCCGGGCTGGTGAGTGCTGGTTGGCACCAATCCTCTGTGTGGGAATCTCTCCACTTTTCCCTCCTCACCCCTGTTGCTGTGCTCTCCTCAACGGTTCTGAAGCGTCCCCCCTCAGCCACCTGCAGTCTCCGCCCATGAAGGGGCTTCCTAGTGTGTGGAAACCTTTCCTCCTTCACAGATCCCTCCCACTGGTGCAGGTCCCGTCCCTATTCTTTTGTCTCTGTTTATTCTTTTTTCTTTTGCCCTACCCAGGTACGTGGGGAGTTTCATGCCTTTTGGGAATTCTGAGGTCTTCTGCCAGCCTCAGTAGGTGTTCTGTAGGAGTTGTTCCACGTGTAGATGTATTTCTGTTGTATCTGTGGGGAGGAAGGTGATCTCCATGTCTTACTCTTCTGCCATCTTCCCCTGACTCCCTGCCATTTTTCTTATATTCTAAGATGACTTCTATTGTAAGATGCACCGTGGATGAATAACAACTTTTCTTTTTCTTGTGGGCGAGTGGACAGGACTGAATTAAATAGGCATATTTTCTTTTATAAAATAAACTAGCTGCCAAAAGAATGTATTTATCTATGTAATTACATAGCACATTCTTTTTCAATATCACAGTCAAAATTTGAATAAAACTTCTTCTCCTTAGCCAGAGTCCAAAGAGTCTTCTCATTCTTTTCTAGCCACTGGCAGTTAGGAATAGCATCATAGTAAAAAGCTACTATTCATAACTTGTGCTTATGTCAATCTGGAAACTTTTTTCTCTGGTCTTCTTCTGTATGTATTTTATTTATGTTTGATTTTGGAATGCACATAATGTAAACTACAGTAAATAATTTTGGAAATGTTACTACTTTTCCTATGCTCTGGAATTCTGTCATCATAAAAATCAACAACTCCTTGTATACTTGATGGAAAAGTACTAATAATACTGTTTGCAGGGTGATGTTTAGAACTATAACTTTTCAATTTTGTTTTCTGGTTATTTATTTAATCATATGTCTTGAGTTATTTCACTCAATTATTTATTGTTTAATCTAGGTGTCTAGACTTTTGGATTTAAATTCATATAAGTGTTATAGTCTTATTGCTAGGCCAGCATTTCATTTTGTTTTTAACTTGATTTTCATCTTTTTGCCTACAATATCATGTTTTTCCCCTTTATGAAGAGTATGTTCCTTCTAGTCTCTTTGATATTCTCTCCTTACCTATTTTATTGAATACTTAACTTATTTATTTTAATTTTTTTGTTTGCTAACATGGTAGGAGAAATTTGCAGTGGTTTTTAGACGCACACACTTCATTCATCAGAATGGGACTGCTAAATCCAAAGGCTAAATCAAGACACACATTCATGGAACTAACAAATACAAATATTAAAAAGCTAATGAAGTTTTTTATTATTTTAATTGGTTCCAACTTAAGCAGAAAAGAAATCAAAGACACCACAATACAGTAGTGATGAACTGAACTCTTAGGATCTTAGTAGGTTTCACTTAATGAACACTATTTTCTTGGTATGTATGCTACATAAAAAAGATCTTGCACATTAATTAGAGCCCATCCTTATCTCCATCCAACTCCAAAATTGGTGCAATTGTGGGTGACAAGCATCACTGCTCATCCCACAAAAGCTGGAGCACACCTTTAGACTATAAGACTTCACTGTGTGGATGGAAGGAGGAGGGGATGGCACATACAACCACTTTATCATAAAGGAATGAAGTTACCCTGAAAGAGAGACATGGACTTTGGTAGTAAGATAAGTCTGACAGAGAACAACAAAAACGGTGTGATCTTGATTATATGTAGAACCTAAAAAATCTGAACTCATAGAAATAGAAAGTAGAATGGTAATTGCCAGGGGCTGGGGGTGTGTGTGGGGGGAAATATTGGTCAAAGAGTACAAACTTCCATCTACAAGATAAATATATTATGAGGATCTAAGCTACAGCATATTGACTATAATTAATAATATCAGATTGTCTACTTGATGGTTGCTAAAATAGTAGATCTTAAGAGCTTACTATACACTCACATACAAAAAATAAACTATGTAAGGTGATGGATGTGTTAACTGACTTTATTGTGGTAATAATTTCAAAATATTACATGTATCAAATCATCATGTTGTACAGCTTAAACTTACAGAATGTTATGTTAATTATATCTCAATAAAGCTCGAAAAAAGATAAGCTAAATGAAGAGTAGATGTAAACAGGAGAGTACCTTGGGTTTCACCTTCAGGAACTAAGTTAGGAGTGGAGTTTACTGAAAAGACATACCTTTAATCTCTAAATGCTTCTTTATTGAGGTTCAAGGAAAATAACCCTAGCTATCTTTTCTTTCATTCTTAGGTAATACTGCCAGAAACTGATGTGTGTGTTCATATTGTCTCCTTAGGGCCTTAAAAAAGTTTCTTAAAGACAATGATGATAAGGCTGAATCTTGAAAAAACTAATAAGTTTTATCAATGTGGGTGAGGAAGAAAAGACCTAGGAAAAGGAAAAGGTATAGACAAAGGTGCTGTCTTCCACTCTGAATACAAATTAGACTGAGAGAAAGACTTGGAGATGAGCAGATGGAAATAGAAATATCAGCTTTATTCCTGATGAAGGCTGTTCTGAAGGAAATGATGTAGATGTGTAATGACAAAACACTTTCTGATACTCTCATGTGGTAGACAACATCTGACATGTCTCCCAGTGGCGCTGGTGTACTCCAGTATATTTCTGATTTTCATGCCCTTGTGTAATCCCCTCTCCTTGAACATGGCCTGGGCAAGTGACTTGCCTCTAATAGGTAGAGTACAGCAAGAATAAGATATCACTTTTTAGACTGGGATATAATGAAGCTCTGACTTGCATCTGCTCTTCCTCTAATCTTTCTCTTCCTGGCTCTACTCTGCTTGCTTGCTCTGATGAAACAAGCTGCCTTGTTGAGAGCTGCCCTGTGGAGAGACACACATAGAAAGGACCTGAGAGTAGCTTCTGGCCAACAGCCAATAATGACATGAGTAAGCTGGGAAGTGGATCCTTCCCCAATTAGCCTTGAGATGACTGCAGCCCTGGACAGTACGTTGATTTCAACCCTTGAGAGGTAGTGAAGCAGAGGATAAGCCAAACCTGGATTGCTTATCCATGAAATTGTGAGATAGTAAATGCTAAGTCACTAAGTTTGGGAGTAAGTTATTGGGCAGGAATAGATAACTAAAAACTTCTAGAAAGCACAGTCTCACCTGAAAAAGTTCATGTATGAGGAGAGAATCCCTATATCCAAGGAGAGACTGAGTCTGTAGTAAAACAAGAAACAGAACATACTGAGCCACAAGTCCCTGATCCTATTTCCCAAATTCACCAATTAGATAAACATTACCTTTTCCCCCAGAAAGAATTATTTAAGAAGTAGAATTGTCCAAATATGACCCTATGTTGTTTGGGCAACAAGCTTGCTAGAATTTGAGAGCTCACCCTTCTCCCAGCTAAAGGAGAAGCCTTCACGTTTAAATTCCCATGGAACCAGAACCAGCCTTTTCATGATCTAAGAGACTGCATCATTACAGACCTCAAGTTCCAGGTGCAGGGTAGCTGGCTTTTCCAGACAATATTGTAAATAACAAGCAGAATAAATCCAGAATTCATAGTGACAAGTAATATGTGTGTTTCTCCACTGACAAGGCCCCTTTCTCTTGCTTATCCGAAAGAGGCATTCACGGGGTTGGGGGTATTGTTCCACTGGAGCAGAACCCGTTCTGGGTTTAGTTGATACCTGGGTTGGCATGCCCCTTATTGGGATAATGGGGAGAGTGAGAATTTCCTACAACTCTGTCCCTGGCTTATGAGAGATTCTTTTCCAATATAGTCTATTCCATAATTTATGCTGTGTTAAGTTATGTAATCCATTCCAACCACTTGCATGACACTCCCTCACTCTCAGCAAGACAGAGAGGAGTAAGAGATGAAGATATGTCAGAAGTGTTTCTTCTGTAATTTTCCATCCATTAGAGTAGAAATGTAAGCAGAGAGTGTTAAGGATACCTTCCCCACCTCTTACATGCAAATGCATGTGAACAAATACACCTACACGCTTATCAATGAAAAGTAGAGAAATATGAAAAGTTAGGACAGATTTGAGAGAAACAGATGGGTCTGCAGGACAAAATAAAAAGGTAAGTTCAAGGACATGGTGTGGTAGAGTGTCAGAATGCCACATCAGTAGGGACAACCTATTGTAAAACTCCATGTTGCCCAACCCAGGAGGAGTGTTGCCCCTTGAGCTGTGTAGTACAGTGGCCTTAGCAGAGCCCTTAGATGACATCAGTCACTCCTATTTCCTTCTCTCTCTTGACCTGTCTTATTTTAAGGATGATAATGTTATAGGTACAAGCAAAAAACAAGACAAACAAAACAAAACAAACACAAAAAGTCTAAATGAGTCCCAGACCTGCCACCAAGACACTGAATTTCCTCTTACCTTCTTGTTGTATTTGTGGGGCTGCTCAAAATAAGTAGCAAGATGATTCATCATAGCCTCTCGAAGTTGTCTGACAGTACTCTATTCTGGTGTCTGACTGAAGCTACTTATATCTTGTGTCACTTTCTGCAGTGATTCAGTTTTAAGCAAAGATTAATGCAGTTAGAGCATTTTACAGGAATAGTAAATCACCCTTGCAACTGATTGTGACTCTGGAGCTGCCTAGCCTGTGAGTTATTCACATAGCTCTCCAACATCGCTTTCATAAACAGACATTGTTTCATTGATTGCTAATCATTCCTGCTGAAGTTAGAATAGGCCCAAAACCAGGAGAAAAGCAAGCTTTTATTCAAAGGAGCAAAAAATTTGCAAGATGTACAAAATGTCAAGCTACTCCATGTCCCAGACTTTTCATATGGTGATGAACAATGAATGCACACTGAATATATATTTAGGAAGTTTGTATTTAAAGCTACCACCTATCTAACTCATCTGAGCAGTCCTTTCTGTTACTCAATCTATTAAATTATTTAGTTTTTTGCAAGTCTTTCTTTTACCATATTGGCTGTGTTTAGCAATGATATTTTCCTGTGTCAAAATAAATGAAAGTCACACAAGTAAATATCATAAGGAGATTCACTAGGAATATTATCTCTCCTTGTTTTTTTTTATTACCTATTCCCAGAAGATAATATTTGTAGAAAAAATTAATTTTCAACTTACAACATCACAATCAATACTTTGCTGTTTGTTTGTCTTTTAACCATTAAAAATCTTTGAGGGCTGTAATGGTGCACACACCAAAAGCCCTTTAAGCACAGGTACCCTAGAAAAGTGTGCAGCACGTGGGAGAGACTCAAAAGGTCTATTGAACAATAGTCTTCAACAGTCTAACAGGACCACATGCCTTCCTTGAGCTTTTCAGTGATGCTCATTTAGATGTGGGAAACTTCACCTAATGGTAATAGATAAAGAAGTCATTTCACTTGACGCCCTCATTGCTCTCACTATGGGACCAAGGCTATTTTGAATTCCAGCTTCTTTATTAGATTCAGTGCTCCCAGGAAAATGTATATTGCTCAACCAATCTCTGAAATAAAGTTGAGAGAAATCATCGTTGGGAATATCAACCTGAAAACTGACTGTGCATCAGACACCCTTTCCTGCTTGGTTTTGCATAGTCACAATGTTAATACATCTTTCCTAGTCAGGGGAAATGTCTTGGGCATCTCCTTCCATTGCTTACTGTCTAATGAGGCTCAGTGGCTAGTTGTCTAATTTAAAAGTGGCATAACTAGACAAGTGAAGGAAAAAAAGCTGCCTTGGGTAAACCACAGGCAAAGAACTTCAGAGAAATATTTATTTAGCTCCATTTTATGACTGCTGACAACATGTCCTTTCACTCAAGTTCATTGTAGTCAACTATCACAGGTTAAATCTATAATCTCTAAGTTTGTTTCCTTTGCTGACATTCAATTTTCTCCCCAAATCAAGTCCTTTGTCTTCTATTTCCATAGTTGAAGAGATTGAATTATGTGTCCCATTCATCTTCCATGTCAAGTGGGGGGCTTAAGAAAGGGTGGATAAGGCTGGGACACATCACCTATTGGGTTTAAGTGGGTTTATGGTAGCATACCTCTTCTTCTTGATTATGAAGTTCAATTTAGGATCAAGTTGCATTAAAATTGTCAAGTTCAACTGGTAAAACACAAATTACCTTGACAATGCAAAGGGTCTGGACAGATTATAGGAACTGACATGTGGGATCCAGATATTAGAAAAGCTTAAGGGCAGGGAGGCAAAGTGAGGAAATGGAAAGTCATGTGAAATGATTTCAGAAGTATGCCTGACAATCATGAGGGCTCTTATTATGGTGTTAGTGCCCTTATATGAAGAGACACAACAAAGCTTGGCTTCTCTCTCTGCTCTCCACTATGTGAGGATACAAGGAGAAAGTGGACTTCTGTAACCAGGACGTGGTCCCTTAAACAGACACTGGATCTGCTGGCACTTTGATCTTAGACTTCCCAGCCTCCAGAACTGTGAGAAACAAATTAATGTTGTTTGGGTCACCCAGTCTATTGTGATCTGTTATAGAAGATAGAACTAACATACCGTTGGATTCCATTGCTTTGTTGGTCTCATCTAAAGGACATGATAAATAAACATTTGTCTTTAGGAAACAGATAAATCAGTCTATGTTGTCATATAACATATTTTAATCATTTTTATTTTATTTAGCTAATAGGGAAAGAGGAAAGCAGTCTTTAATATCCCTGTAGTCTTCTTCTTCTTTTTTTTTTTTTTAACTTGGAGTAGTAAGGATGGAACAGATTTGCCCTTGAAAACAGCTAAGGCAGAATAATCTTTAAGTAGCATCTTCATTTTTGTACTGTCTAAGAATGATTCACTGCTCCAATATTACTCCTCAATAGCCACCAAGAAGCTAATATATTTACTGCATAAAGTCTAAACAATCTGACAATCTACAGCAGTACTGTCCAATATAACTTTCTGCAATGTGGAAAATAGTCTATACCTACACTGTCCAATATATGACTATTAAGTGTTTGAAATATGGATAGTGCAGCTGAGGAAATGAGTTTTAAAATAGTATTTAATTTCAGTTAATTTAAATTTCAATATTCCACTTGTATTGGATATATCGGACAGTGACAGTTCTATAGTTTCAGCATTGTCTGCCTTATCTTCTTACAGAGACTTTTGAATTATTCAAGCCAGACAAAGTATGTCTCAGGCCAGTTTTTCACCATTGTTATGGCTTATAAACCCAATTAGGATACCAGATTATACAGATTTATTTCATTGATTCTCATTGAAAAATATTTACCTTATACACACATAACACACACCCATCCATCTTACTTACCAACATGTTTATATAAAAACACACAGTCTTAAAGTTGAAAACAATCCATAAACTTTGAAAGATGTCTTACGGTATCTAGGCAGTGAGGGTTTTCACTCTTGTTTATTTTGAAAAAAGCTATTAGAGTCAGGACCAACTTTTATTCAGTAAATTTATCTTCTAAAATAGCTATAAATACTAGCAAGTCTTATGGGAAATTGAGCTTGTGAGGAAAGCTATAGCAGAAAAAGTAAGACACAAGGCTCTGGAAAAATATAGGTTATAGCTCCTTGTGGATGCAGCTGTGGAGAGCCATCATAGCTAAGGGAATCAGTGTACTCCTAAAGATCATAAAAGCCTGCATTCTAGTCCCAACTCTACCACTCATAGCTATGTGATGACCCTGGCCAAGTAAATGAACTTCTCTGAGGCTGAGATTCCTTATCTATAAAAGAAGATATTAGTTCCTGACCCTTAAAATTATTGGGAAGATTAAATAATATATGCAAATAGCTTGGTATTTAACAGACTTTAAATACATTAATTCCTTGCCTTTCTATTTTAAAGCAAATATTTTGAAACATCTGAAAATTAATTGAAGCTATGTATCTTCCAGAAATACTCATCAATCAGACATTTCTGTGAAATAAAAGTTCCATGTGACTTTGTAAGCAGGCTCTATATAACCAGGGTGCCTCCAAGGCCCCAGGCAGATGGTCACATTCTGAGGGGAAAAATAAAAAAGCTTCTTTTTCAGAAAATCCTCTTTGGTTGGTTCCTTCATTAGGATTCGGCAAAATGCCACCAACAACAGATGGATATGAATACAGGCAACAAAAGAGGCTGTGCTTGTACCCCAAGCCTTGGAATATGGCACCAGATTCTCTCACCAGGCTGTCAAAACAGCTGCTCTGCACTGTCCCCACCTTTCATTACCTCTGCCAAGAGTGTCCAAGTTTAGGGAAGAATCTGCCGTCTGGTTGTTCTCCTATGTTCGAAGACCTACCTTTGCCTTTTGAGCAGTAGAGGCCCCTTTTCAAATCTTTCTTTACACTTCCTGGGAATGAAGGAGATATTTAAACTTTCAAGTACATCTATCTTTTCATTAATATCGAAGGGATAGCAAGTCTTGGTAGAAAAATGTGGATAGAGCTGTATCCAAATCTCAACCTGACAGTGTTCTTGCAGTTCAATAAAGTTATTTAACATCTTTGATACTTAGTTGCCTCTTTTTCAAGTGGAAATAAACAATACTGGATAGAAGTGTAGTGATTAGAAATCTTGATGCAAAGGAGAATTGTTGGTGGTCACAGTGATATCAGTAGTGGTCACAGGAGTAGCAATAGGGATATCTAACATTTGTTGACTTTTTATTATGTATGAGATATGGTTCTAAGTTGTTTACAAGAGTTAGTCGTTTAATCCTTACAGCCACTTCATAAACAGATATAGTTAAGAAATAGATGAAGAAACTGAGGCAGAATGAGTTTAAATAACATGCTCAAGATTACAAAGCTAGAAAGGTTTGGAATGAGGTTTAAAACTCAGACAGTCTGGCTCCAGAGCCTGTACATTTAACCATTATTGCAGGTATTAAAGGAATGCTAAGTATTTTCATGGGGAAAAAAAAAGATTCACAGGAAATTGAGTATGTTAAGGAAATCTCCATTGGTGAAAAGCAAATGACAGCTATAGGGTCTGGAATGATTTCTAACTGGCTTAGAAAATTTGCTAAGAGAATGATAATTCAAAGTTAGTCCTTTTTATGGGAACCCAGAAATAGTGCTACAAAAATCCAAATCATTACAGGCATATTACAAAGAAGTAGTATAATTTATGCAATTGAGCAAATCCTGAAAGAATTGTTTTTATATTTTAATTCCTGACAGAATAAATTTAGTTAATGGGTTTTATATTCTTAAATTTACATTCGATATTAATGCTAGTCTGTATTTATATGTGATTTTACATACAGTACATTAAACACAGCCTGAGCTGATGAAATTGATTTTATTAAATCTGGCAAAAATTAACCACTTGTTAAAATCAGATTGGTCTCACGTGTATATTTAAAATCTTTTTTAACCAGGTGGATTTCTTTTTTTCTCCTATCAAGGACCGTAGACCTAAGGAGCGGAATATCAATTGAGGGCTACAACAAAGTTAAAAAGTAGATTTATTTAGATTAACTTTTAAACCTATAGAAGTAACATCTTCACTGTGCTTACTTTGAATATTTAGAACATGCAATACATCCTTCAGTTATAAATGAGACAAGCCCTAAAATATATATTTTGGTGCAATATAAGGCCTGTAATGAGAAAGAATGTTAGGTAACTGGATACAGATTGAGATAGAAACACATACAATTAGGCAAAGGGACATTAACAGATGAAAGAAAGAAGATGGACAAGAAACAGAGAAGAAGAAGTCCTCAGCCTCCCTAAATCCAGTTCTCTCTTCTTTCAGTTCAGATCTGCTTGGGTTCTCCTTCCCTCTGCCTCTGTGCAGAATGTACATCTATGAGACCTCACTCAGAGGTCTAGTCCTGCCTTGCCTCTTGCATAGTATCTGCATTTGTTTGTGTCAACTTAAAAAATACACAAGGTGAGAGTTGCAAGTTAAATTTTATTTGGAGCCAAATGAGGACTGTAGCCCAGGAGACAGCATTTCAGATAGCTCTGAGATACTGCTCCAAAGAGGTAGATGGGGAAGGTCAATATGTATGTGATTTTGGCGAAGGGAGAGTACATGCAATCAAGAACATATTTTTGCAGAATATCTCATGAGGGTTACTGCAAGTCACAAGGAGCAGATGTCACCATGAAGGAATTTAGTGCTTTTCTAGATATGAAGAGATGCAAGAATTGGGCTCATAAAATCAGCTCCTGAAAATATCGAACTATCTGAAGACCTGTTCTGCCAGTTGTCCTCAGAGCACAGAGTGCCTCAGTTCCTGATCTCTACCCTGAATTCCTTTCAGGGGATGTAGAAGGTCAGTAGCTGCAGCAGCACCTGATTTAATTCTTGTAGAGGCAGAGGGCTAGTGCCAATTTGTAGTTGACAGTTGGATCATATACTTTACAAAGTTTCATAGCCATTTATGGTGTGACAAGCTGAATAATGTTTCCCCAAATATGTCTGTGAACTAATCCTGGGAACTTTGAATATATTACCTCACATGACAAAAGGGAATTTGCAGATGTGAATAAATTAATTATATGGAGATGATAGGGAGAATATCCTGCATTATCTTGGCGGGCACAATATAATGTCAGGGTTTTTATGAGAGGTAAAAAAGGAAGGTCAGAGTGTGAGAGTACAAGAGACAGAAATGTGACAAACGATGCAGAGGCTGGAGTGGTGCAGGGCCCTGAGCCAAGGAGTATGGGCTGCTACTAGAAACTGGAAAAGGCAAGGGAACAGATTCTCCTATAGAGCTTTCAGAAAGAATACAGACTTACTGACCCATTTTGGACTTCTGACCCCAGAATGAAAAGATAATAAATTTGCATTGTCACCTAAGTTTGTGGTAATTTATTACAGAAAGAATAGGAAACCCACATATAAGGGCTAGTCTAGAATCATTTCTGCATCATTACTAAATATAGAAATCTCTTTTTATAGATTTTCAAATGCTCACTTTCCCCTAAATCTTGAGGACCTAGTATGGATAAATAACTACAACAGTATCCCAAATAGAAGAAAGGGTGTTTGGCTAGAAAAATATATAACAGTAGCTAGATTAAACTTCATTCATTCATTCAAGGAATACCTTCATTGAAAGATTCCACCCAGGATGTAGAAAGTTGAAAAGTTGCTCTTGCCTAACTAAATTTAAAAAGCAAAATAATCTAAAACTGGTAACTTTTCTTGAACCTGTCCAGGAGTTAGGGTTGCAGGACAAACAACTTGCCTGAAATGTAAAGATCTATAAGCACCTCTATGAAAAGATGAGCGAAATTACTGGCTTACCTCTAGAAGAGCATGGGGGAAAGTTGAGGCCAGCATATAACTGGTGAGAACAATTCAGCTACAATTTTTAATGAATTGCTAAAGGCCAAGTGTGGACTGGTATGAAGATATAGAGCCTGGAAGATTCAAAGGCAAGGGGAATACACAACCACTAGGAGATCCTTCTCCATAGATCTTCATGAATTGTTCAGGAGAAAGAGTGGAGACAGGGGAGAAGACCAGAGAAATCCTCCTTCCCTGGTTCAGGCCTGAAAGAAACACATAAACTTTTGTCCCCTAAGGAGGAAAAAAAAAAAAAAACTTGAGCAAATAGGTGAGACAGCCAATTCTGTCATTCCCAAGGAACAGACCCATTGCAGTAGGGAAAAGTAAAGGAAAGAGAGGGAGGAGGAGGAAATCATCTTTCCCCTCCCTTTTGGAGGAAACTAGTTCTGGGCATAGACAGTGAGAAGTCTCTTACCACTAAGGGAAGGAGAAAGATCATTGAGAACCAGGAATATAGGGGCTAAGACAAAGCTCAACCAGAACGGCTGTAACACACATCTGTTGCCCACCCCACACCAGGCTATCAAATATGGAGTAACAAGTAACAGAACTGTAATGCTGTGAAGGGTGAGACAAAGGAGAGAGGCCCTCTCAGAAGCACAGGCACACAGGGAAGCCTTAAAGCTGAGGGTGGAACAAAGCCACTGAGAAAATTCTTCTGACAAACCATCCCACGCTTTAAACACAAGGTAAGGATAGAGAAATTTGAAATGGGTACCACACTGGAGATAACCAATAGTAACAGTAAAACCCAAACCTAGCTCTTCTGACTAGACTGAACCAAAAGCCCCTTCTCTCAATTGTTAATAGTAACAATAAAACCCAAACCTAGCTCTTCTGACTAGACTGAACCAAAAGCCCCCTCTCCCAATAACAGCCTGTGAAAGGCAGCCAGTAAAAAGCAAAAAACAAAAAAACATACACATATAAAGGAACAAAAAATTACAGTTTCAGAAAATAGAAAAAAATAAAATCAAAAGCTGTACTTTTGAAAGATCAATAATTTTTTTAAAAAAGTCTAACCATTCTGATCTGGAATAAACAAAGCAAACAAACATAACCAACATCAGATAAAAAAAAGAACATCATTGTAGATACTACAGACATTATAAGAAAAGGGAATATTATAAGTATCTGCATGTTAAAAATCTACCAATATAAATAAAATGAAAAAATTCCTTGAAAGATACAAACTGCCAAATCTCACTCAAAAAGAAATAGATAACCTGAATAATGTAAACCATGTAAAACTTCCAGATGAAAATTTAGGAGAAAATGTTGTGACCTTGGGTTAGATACATTGGATACAACACCAAAAGCACAACTCATAAAATAAATAAATTATAAATTGGACTTCATCAAAACTTTTTGAACTCTTCAAGAGATATTATTAAGAGAATGAAGACAAGCCACAGAGTGGAAGGAAGACATTTGCAAATCACTAAGATTCCATTTATATGACTTTCTGGAGAAGGCAGAATTATTGGAACAGAAAAAGGATTAGTTGTTGCCAGAGGCTTGAGGTGGAGAGAGGATCTGACCACAACCTTGTTTAAGGTTGATTGTAATGTTTGTTATGTGACTTTTTGTATTAATCAAAACTCATAGAATTGTACACCAAAGATATTGAATTTTACTGTACAATAAAACCAAGTAAAAACAAAAAAGAAATTCTCATTTGAACTGCAGAGATATACAAAGCAGACAAGGTCCCTGTTATTTTAGAGTACAAATGACACTGGAAAAAACAGACAATAGTAAAGTAAATACGTAAACACATAATACAATTTCATTTGGCTGATTGATATAATTTCATTTGGCTGAGTCATTTATAGTAATGAGTGCAATAAGAAAGAAATAAGGCAGGCTAAATCAGTGTGCTTTCCAAACTCATTCATGTGATGGCAAATAATAAATAATAACAATATTTAACAGCACATTGAGTTAAGTGAGCTAAGGCTGCTCCTAGTCAGAAGGAACTGGTGGTGGCTTGGGGACAGAAGACATAGTCTTCCCAGGCATTGCCTGCCCACTGCAAGAAGTAAGGGGATCTATACTTGGCAACTGTTACAAGTTGTGTCCCATAGACTGGAAAATTCTTTGGTAAATGAATGGATTGGGAGTTGGTGGTCAGGTGAAACCTCTGGAGACATAACATTTGAATAGAGACCTTAATGAAGGAAGCAAGTCCTGAAAAAAAATAATCTGAGGAATAGTGTTTCAAACAAAGAAAGAGGACCTTGTTCCTGGGGAAAGGAGTTCTGCAAGTTAGGGGCAGAACAAGGACTATGGGGCTAGAGAGGTGTGAGCAGTGGGAACTTGATAGAGGTTAAAAGGAGAGGCCAGAGAGGTGGTCAGGAGCCAGATCATTCAGACATCAGAGGTGATAGTAAGATAGTAGGAGTTTATTTATGTGTAATATCAAGCCATTAGAGTGTTTTGAGCAGGGGAGTAGAGTGATCTTATTTATAAATTAAAAGATCAGTATGACTTTTGGATCAAGACTGTTTAAGAGATCAGGTGTAGAAGCAAAGAGATTGGTTAGATGCCTAGTATATTAGTCCAGGTGAATAACAAGAGAGGCTTAGCTTAGTGTGTTAGCTGGGAAATGGGTGAAAATTGGTTAAATTAAGAAAATAATCTAAAAATATCCTAATGCTGTTGGATTGGACATGGGTATGAGGACAGAAATGGTATAAAATGCTTCCTAGATTTTTGGTCTGAACAACTGAGAATGGTGATATCATTTAGTGAACTGGGGAAGAATAAGGAAAAGCATACTGGGAGGTTTGTTTTTGGATATGTTAATTCGACATGCCTAATGGATATCTGTGAGGTGAGGTGAAATACGTAGCTGGATAAATCTATAGAGAATATAAATTTGGAAGTCGTCAATATATTGTTATATGTTTACTCATTTGTTTAAACCATGGAAGTAGATGATATCACGTAGCAAAGAGAATATAGACCAGGAAGAGACAAGTAAAGCATTGAGTCCTCTCCACACTTCGAAATTTTGAAGACAAGGTAGACTTAGAGCTAGCAAAGAGACTTAAAAGGAGAAGACAGTGGAGAAAGAGAAACACCATTTAAACCTGGTGTTCCAGAAGTCAAGTGAACAAAAATATTTCCAAAAGGATAAAGTGATTGACCACATAAAATGCTCATGAACCTTCAAGTATTATGAGAACTGAGAATTGAACAGTGGATTTGACAAGCTGTAGGGCACAATAACCTTGACAGTTAGTGGAGTGATGGGAACAAAATCTGATTGAAGTGGATTAAAATGATCATTAGGAATAGACTCAGAGGGTGTAGTTTTTGAGGCATGTCCTCTCAAGGAGAACAGAGAAGAACATAGTAAGATGGTAGACACTGTGACGTCTTTAATGCTCATGGAAATGAGCTGATGCAAGAGGAAAAAATAACGATGCTGGAGAGAGCAGGGGTAATTGCAAAGACGAAGTCTCCAAGTGTCTAAGGTGGATAGGATTCAGT
Source organism: Delphinapterus leucas (assembly GCF_059928025.1). Lineage (NCBI taxonomy): Eukaryota > Metazoa > Chordata > Mammalia > Artiodactyla > Monodontidae > Delphinapterus > Delphinapterus leucas. Next base: position 36,080,599 of record NC_143147.1, read on the forward strand.
TTGCAAATGTAAGAGCAGGAACAAAACAGGAGTGGAAAAAAAAATGGAGGACGTGTAAGAGAGCAAGTTCAATAATTCTCTACACATTCGTTTTAAATGAAAGGATTTTCTAGAAACTTCATGATGACTTTGAACAAAGGGCAAAAATTCCCCCATTGCTTCCAAAAATGTCTGAGAAGACATGTTTTTAGGTGGCTAAGTGAGACAGATTACACTAGATTTATATCCTAAATGGATTTATATTTATATCCTAAATCCATTCCATTCTTTAGGTTTTCAACTAAGGGAAAGGATAAGGTCACAAAAAGTTCTAGATGTCTGATTTAAATAGAAGCCTCCCCTTTTTTTTGGCAGAGCCCTGGGACATCTTATTGAGCTCTAGTATAGCAAATAGTCTAGATTCAGTCTTCTTATTTCTCAATAAATTTTGTATGAAAACCTCTCTCCTTTCTAGGAATTGAATCCTTCATTTGGGGAAATTGCATCTCTTCTCCAACTAAAAATAAGCAGTTTTAGTAAGAGTTGCAACACTTTCTAAGGTCACAGGATGCTTGGTGGTATTAGGAGAGAGGAAGGGAATGATAGTGAGAGGATATGATTCAAGTGGAGTATTTTCTCAGACATTTTTAAATTAGAATAAATTTTTAAATATTTTTCCCATAGCAGCAGAATTGGAAAGTGTGAACTGACAGGCTCATTAATAAAACTGACTTGAGGGAATGAGGCTGACAAGGCAGGAGAAGCAGGATGAAGAATGAAGATGGAGTCCTGACAGCATTCAGTCCATAGTTCAAGGGCCCCCACCTATCATGAGCTTTGTTTATATGAAAAAATAGACCTCAATTTTTTGCTAAGTCAATGGTAATCTCTTATTCCTCTCAACCATAAAAAACCCTAACTAATATAAAATGGATACCTTCAAAAAGAAGTATTGCAAGTGATACATCCATCCTGGGGAATCTATGATATGCAACGGTAAAATCATTATTGAGACTATATCAATTATTACAAAGATTCAGACATTGGGTTCATTGTAGCAGAAGCCTCAAAATATTTGGTAGAAAAATGTCAGATGTTGGAGTCTGTTGGCTCCTTCTTGTGTCCTTTAGTATGGGAAAGACAAGCTAGCACTGCTGAAGGCAGACAGAAAAGATCAGGAGAACAATTTTGCTCACTTTTCAGACTATAGTTGCCAGACCAACTAACATCAAAGAATTGTGTGCCTATTAAATTACATGTGCCAAATCTCCTTCTACATTCTAAATGGATGTGGTATTCAGAAATGCAGATACCAAAAGAGCCAGAGGATTTGGTAAAGCTTGTTCTCAGCAGACATCTACCAAGCATCTCCAGCCAGGCAGAGGTAATAATGTCTCACTGTAAACTGCCCTGATAGAACTGGATGCAGACTAGGGGCAGAGAACAGTCTAGTTCTGTGTCAGTATCCTACTCAAGGCAGAAGCAGAGGCTGAGGCAAAGAGAAAAACATCTTAAGCCAAGGCTATAAGGACTCAGGCAATTTCCCGGGGCCTGTTACTATTTCAAAGAGTGAATGAGATAGAGTGAAGATAAAAGATTATGGCTAAGCAATATTTTGTAATTTGTAATCTGCCAGCTGAAACTCACACAATGAAATCATCTCACATTTAAGTTGGGTTTGAGAGGGTTGGATTGCTAGAAAATCTCAAACATGTCAAGGTATGCATATGACTGTTCTCCCCCAGCCCAAGGCAATACCCAGACTTCTCTATGCTCATCAAAGGAATAGGGCTAATGGATCCATAAAGCATGCTTTGGGGGTAAATACTAATATGATATCTACTAATCACTTGTGACTATTACATTTAAATTTATTAAAATGTTAAAGGTTCTGTTTCTCAGTCACACTAGCTACATTTCAAGTATACATGTCGTTGGTGGCTAACACATCGGTTATTGCCAAAGAATATTTCTAACATCTGTCTCTATTGGATAGTACTGCTCTGGGAAATAAATGAACAAACCTCCTGATGGGTGAAAACAATGATAGCACACAAAGTTAACACACAAAATTTCCAGCCCAGGAGGCAGGATCTGGGACAGCCACTTTGACTCACCAGACAGCACACTACAGAGACAGGAAAGGTCATCCAAAAACTTCTAGCCCCATTGTTCACAACACTATCCAAGTCCAGTGGAATATATGTTCTGGAGTAGTGACCACCACAAGCTACTTCCTCTTCCCTCTTTTGTAATTGAGAAATCTTATTTAAATTTCTTTTTTAAAAAGTTTTCTCCACTAATAAATATTTAGGGGCAATGTAAAGGCAAAGCAAAGGAGAGTGATGTATTCTAATACAGGAAAGGAGAAAGAATTGTCAACAAGAATTTAATCAACCACAGAGAATGTAGGGAGACCAAAGAGTCAAGGAGCTTATACCCTAGTAACTGACCATTACCATATGGTAATAGTGAATTCTACATCCTCCATTAATTGCAGAACTACTATCAGAGTTTTCTGATAAGTAAACCCAGTGAGCCAAGACTTATGAATGGGCTCAGCCATTAGAGGAAGGAAATTCAAATAGAATCAATATATAGAAAGATAGAGCTCCTAGAGAGAGCAGAGAGCAACTGGAACAAACACAAAAGAAAAAACAAGAGAAAGTTAATCAGACCATAGAGTTGATTTCTGGAAATACATTGTTATATATTTATAATTTAAAATACAATTGATGATATAAAGGAGAGGATACTTACTACTAAAACCTGAGTTAGCAGCCTAGAAGACAAAATGGAAGAAATATCTCAAAGATAGCATAAATGTAAAGTAATAGAAATAATAAGGAAAAAGAGTCAGATACTTGGATGCATTTGAAGAAAACCTAATTGACCAAAAAAAAAAAAGTATCACAGAAGAAGAAAAAGGAATAGATGGGCAAAAGAGTATTATTAAACAAATGTAGGACAGAAACTTCTCTAAGTTAAGGAAGCATAAGAATCTACAGTTTCATAAAGGATATACCAAATTCTGGGCAGGTTTTCTGGGTAAAATTCCTGAATTTGAAGAATAAAGAAAAATTCTAATAGTTTTTAGAGAAAAAGTGAAAAAATATCTATAAAGAAAAAATTAGTAGTTCTGGCATCAATTTTGCAAATCAAACATTTTATTTATTTATTTATTTGTTTATTTTTAGAAAACCTCATTCAGTCATTTTTTTTCAAAAATGTTCTATAGAGGTCAACTTTCTGGGTTATTCTTATGTCCAGGGTTTTTGTTGTTGTTTATTTGTGTTTGTTTGGGTTTTGTTTTTTCTTTTTCTGTCCCACTTGAGAACTAGTTTAGGTGCTTATATAATTCTAAGTACAAATTATTTTTCTCATAACCTTAAAAGTTATATCCCCACCATCTTCTAGCTTTCATTTTACTTAGAATGCAACTTAAAAGAGTGACATCACCAAAATTGTGGAGTAAGTGATCCCAGCCTCTATCCCCCAAGAAAGAAAAACAATTAAACATCTATCCATGCACAAAAATAGCTCTGGGCTAACTCAGGAGTCCACTTAAGAAGGTTCAGCATCACAGTGGAGCCAAAAGGGAAAAACAAAAACAAACAAAAAACTTGTGACTTACCACACAAAAAGAGTGGGAAGAAAAAGTTCTTTAGCATCATGCCATCCTCAGGCAGGCACTGCTCAGGGCAAGATGGAAATTCCCCTCACTGGGAAAAGGAGAATGGGGTGAGTGACCAGTTTCTTCAGCTTTCTGGGGCACTGCACAAAGAACCTGACTCAGTTCACCACACCCAGAGACCAGCTGAGACATCTAGAGATTGATGGGGACAAGAAAGAAAGGCAGGGGTTACCAGTATCAGGCATGTGGTGGAGTGACCATGATTCCCAATGGCCTACTCTTCAGAGGACCACAGCAGCCTTTGCTTTTGAGGATCTCAACAACCTTTGTCAATGCTGTGGACTCCCACAGCTTACATCACTGACGATCCTGTTGTAGAACCCAGTATACTGCTCTGCAGAGGATCCCAGCAGCTTTTGCCACTGAGGAAACCAATGGCCAGCACAGCTGCTGCAGACTTCCTAAAGATTTCACCACTGAGGTCCCCACAAGTTTTTGTGTTCACAGATTCCAGATGGTTGAGCCTCTCCCCACCCCACCTGCCAGAGCTATTCTAGCCAGCAGTGCTATGGATGCCCTGGGCCCTGGGATCCATGTCAGCAGACAGCCCTGGCCTCTGTGGCTACACAAGTATACAATGCTAGTCCAAGCCTCTGCAGTCAACCCCCACTGCCATGCACGTACCTGCATCCAGTCCTGCAGCCACACAAGTGCATACTAACAGCCCAGGCCCCCAAAGCTGTGCAAGAACCCAGAGCCAGCCCCAACTCCTCTCATTGGCCCTCACTGCCAGGCATGCCTACAGCTATCCTTGCAGTAGTACACCTACACATTTCCAGCCCCAACTCCTATCACCAGCTTCCACTGCCACACACACACTCACGACTAGACCTTGTGCCCATATGAGTGCATGCTGACAGCCAAAGAACCCATAGCTAATCGTGTGCCAGGAGCTAGTTCCAAGAACTTTCATAGGCTTACACCACCATGCATGCATGCAGCTAGCCTCTGCTGCTGCACAAGTGCACACCAATGGCTTGAGTCATCATAGCTGCTCATGCAAGTACAGTTAGCCCTGACCTCCACCACAGTTGGCCCTGGCACTCACTACTGCATATGTGCATGCAGTCATCCCCTGCCACCACATGGGCAGCTACAGCCAGCCCCCACAGTGAAGTTTATGCACACCACCAGTTTTATCCTCCACTGCCACCTGGGCTTCAATAGCCCTTGCAGCCACCATGGACCTGCTGCAACTCTCACCACAAGATCATGCAGTTACTGATGTCATGGACCCCAGTGACCTGAACCAACAAAGCACCATGACCCCTCAGATCCGGAGTCAACATTTGCCCCTATATATGGTGTACCACATGACTAACCCCAGGACAACAGTACACTCCAGCATTCTCCCACTCACAAGTAAATATCTTTCTTTATCAAAGTCCATAAAATCTAGAAGAGATAACTGCTTCTTCAAATGTGAGAAAACTACACAAGGCAACAGGGCTTACAAAGAATCAGAGAAACATGACAACACCAAAGGAATGCAGTAAACTTCCAGTAACTTACCCCAAAGAAATGGAGATCCTTGAACTGCCTGACAAATAATTCAAAATAATTGGTCAAAATAAGCTCAGAGAGCTACAAGAGAACACAGATAAACAATCTAAAACAATACAAGAACAAAATAAGAAGTTCAACAAAGAAATAGAAAACATAAAAAAGAACCAAACAATTTTGGAGCTGAAGAATACAGTAACTGAACTAAAAAAATGCAGTGGAGTACTTCAACAGCAGACTCAATCAAGCAGAAGAAAGAATAAGTGAACTCAATGATAAGTCACTTGAAATTATCCAGTCAAAAGGAAAAAAAGAGTGAAAAGAAATGAAGAAAGCCTTCATTGGGTTTAAAGGACTCCATCAAATTAAACAATATTTGCATTATGTGAATCCCAGAAGGAGAAGAGAGAAAGGGGCAGAAAGTTTATTTAAAACAATACTGGCTGAAAACTTTCCTAATCTGGGGAAAGATGTGAACATCCAGGTACATGAAGCTCAATATACCTCAATAAGTTTCAACCCAAAGAAGACTTCGCTGAGACATATTTGCTATAATTGTCAAAAATCAAAGACAAAGAGAGAATCTTGAAAGCAGGAAGGGAAAAGAATCTCGTCACATGTAAGGGACCTCCACCCCAAGGCTATCAGTAGATTTCTCAGCAGAAACCTTGCAGACCAGGAGAGAGTGAGATGATATATTCAAAGTGCTGAAAGAAAATAAAAAGCTGTCAACCAAGAATACTTTAAATAATAATGTTATCCTTCAAAATTGAAGAAAGATGTAAAGACATTTAGTAATATGAAATCATATGAAAGTAAAAAACACACTGCTAAGTTAAATATTTAGTCACATTCAGAAGACACTAATACTGTAATAGTGGTGTGTAAGTAACTTATAATTGTAGTATAAAGGTTAAAAGACAAAAAAATAAAATACTTATAGCAACAGTAATTTGTTCATGGATACACAATGTAAAAGAATGTAAATTGTGATATCAAAAACATAAACTTTAGGGTGAGTAAAAGTGTAGAGCTTTTGTGTGCAAACAAAGTTAAGTTGTTACCAGCTTAAAATAGACTGTTATAAGATATTTCATGTAAGCCTCATGGTAAACACAATGAAAAAACTTATAGTATATACACAGAAGATAAAGTAATCAAAGCATACCACTACTGAAGATCATCAAATCACAAAAGAAGACAGAAGAGAGGAGAAAGGAACAAAGGATCTACAAAACACCCAGAAAACAATGAACAAAATGGCAATAAGTCTTTACCTATAATAAAGCCTGAAGTTGGTTTCTTTTCCTGCCTTCTTTCTCCATAGTTGCTATGATGTTTCTTAAGACTTTATTTGGCCTCTCTTTCCAGCCCATATTCATACTAAGTGCAATCAATGTGTTTACAAAGTGCAACTCTTTATTGCATAGTGATGATATTGATGGGAGAGCAGCCCATGTGACCCAGATATTCAGAATGCTTTCCTTTAATTAGTTGCTATGACAATTGCCCAAAAACCACCTTCTACTTTGGGTATTTTTTAATCCTTTGTGAGGGGTAATTCCTCTTTCTTATGTATGTTTGAGTTTGGATTTCCTCTACCCTTATTTATCTCTCAATCCATTCTCATTTGCTTTTTATCTTTCAGGAATTTTCAAAATATATGAACGATTGATCATGTCTTTTTCTTATTTTCTATTGCTATTACTATTTATCCTTTTAAATTTCTTTTTTGTAATATAATTTTGTAGGGAAGGAATGTAAATATAGATGTTTAATCTGAAATCATTTAATCATTAGTATTTCTTTTGGAATTAAAATATATGTCAAAGATACTTTCATTTTGAAAGGAGAAATGGGGAAAAATCATGAACTTTGTGGTGTTCTGAGATTTCCCTAACATGATGGCTTCTCTCACCAATGCTCTTCTTGGCAAAGAAGACAAAGGTACTTATCAGGCAAGTAAACACAGCCACATCATCTTGAGTGGTGGCTAGTTAAATTGACAGTTAGATAATAAAAATTGGCCTCTGGCATGGAAGTCTTATCAAACACAAAGAATCAGCATACTATAAAGTACCATTCTGGGGGGTAGGTATCCTCTTGGACCAAGGCTCCTCCTCCTTGCTCCAAACCTCTGTCTTCTTGGTTACTCACTGATTAGACCATCTAATCCTCCATCTAAAGTGAGAGAATAATATTGTCAGAGCCAGAGAGAATATACCCATTTTATTTTTAATCAAACATTCTTAAGAATTGAGACACAGGTTTAAGAACCTGGAGAAAAATAAGGAAAAGTCACTGATAGACAATTTACATGAGAAACATAAGAATGGCCCTTAGACATATGAAAATATGTTCAAACTCACTCATATATTAAAAAAAATTCAAATTAAAATAACACATACCATTTCTTACCTATAAGACTAGCAAAACTTTTAAAAAATATATGGCAATGCATTCTGTGGGTGAGAATGTTGGAAAACATACACTCTCAAGTGGGAATTGTACAATGCTTTTGTTATGAAACTTGTCAATGTCTAACAAGACTACATATACCCCAATGTTTTGATTCAGCAGTCTCACTTCTGGGAATCTATCATGAAACTACACCTACAATATTATAAAAGTACATATGCTCTAGGTTATTTATTGCAAAAATGTTTATAGATGTAAAATACTGGAAATAATCTATATGTATGTGCATATATATATTTGAATAAAGTATAATACATCCACACAGTGAGAACTATACAGTTGTAAAAAATAATGAGAAAGATCTCTATGATTGAAGTAATGTATAGGACATGCTTTTAAATAAAAAAACAAAGCACAAAAATGATTATAGCATGTTATTTTCATATAAGAAAAGGGAGGACATAAAAAGAAACCCTCATAGCTGCTTAGTTTTGAAAAAATAAATACAGGATGGACTAATCAGAAACTGAGAATATTTAGCATTAGCAATAGGTAGGAAAGAAGTGGGGCATGGGATCAGGGTACAAGTGATGAGTAGGGAGTAAAACTTTTCTGTGTATACATTTTTTTCACATTTGGAAAAAAATGTTATTTTAAAAAGTCCTAGCAGCAAGATCAGTAACAAAAGGAGAGCTGGACAAACAAAAAAAGAAGTTTGTGTCCTATGAGGCTTGTCTTCATTCTTCAATCAAGTTCTCTATAAAAGTGAATAAATGTGACTCTTCTCACAGTGTCTCAGTAAGTCTCTGTCTGTCTCATGCTGGTTCTTCCTGGTCCAGCCTGCAGTCTTCACTGAAGCCAACCCAGGATGGCCATATCCAATGACTGCCTCTTTCCTCTAGCTGGTCATGTGCATGTTGTATAGCTCTGACTTAGCACAGCAGCCATGTTTCATAAACACTTCACATATCTACAAGCCCTCTCTCCAAATTAAAGAAAACTTGGGCCAGGAAAGGCCTCTTATCAATAAAGAATAAAAGTTTAAGTAAATATTAAGCAAATAATTGGTCCTACCAAAAAAGTCAGTAGAATTAAAGAAGGAAATAAACACACAAGAAATTTTAAGTTTAAAAAGTATATTTCTAAATTCTGCATACCACAAAAGACTCTACCCTTTTGAGAAAGTATGCAATTAAACAAAGGAAAAATAACATGGATTCTCTAATATAAGCAGGAAACATGGGATGCCCATATAATAGAGAGATAAAGAAGGTTGACAGAATAAATTTTTTTCAAAAAGTGAGAAAACAAACAAAACATGCCATATTAGAATTCAAAATGACACTTTAAAGCATGAAGTTTTAAGCTGAATCTGAAGAAAATCAGATAAAAGATGAAGATGATTTAACACTTGGGAAACACTTCAAGAGTGTAGGAAGGGAGGGAAATAAACAAAGAGATGAAGATCATGAGACAAGAGTTTTAAAAGAAATAAAATGGGGAGACAACATATGTATAATCAGTGTATTTTATGAAGAAAATAGCACCAAAACCAAATTGATATTTGAAATATGAAAAAGAAAAAAAATGACCTTATTAAAGAGTTAAATCTACAGATTCAGACTCATAATATAAAAGGCAAAATTAACTAATACATATCACTTAAACATGACAAATTAATTTAACTGGAGTCATATGTCAGGCTTAGAAACTTAAAGGAATTATCACAAAGCATCTTTTGATTCATCACTGTTGCTGAATCACAGTCCATTTCTCCTGCAAGACAGTTGCTTAAAATGGGAACAGCTGATGTTTCTCAACAACCATTGTGATGGAATGCTACTTCCTTTATTTCAGAGGTCAGCAGAAGAGACACTTCGCACTATCATCCATTAGGCAAAAGTGACCATTATTTTCTCTTTCCTTTAGAATTATTCCACTCTCATGTTAAAGCAATTTTCTTACCAATTTTGAACTCACTTATTTGGCTGCTTTTAATTTAGGCATAAACCAAAGGCAATATGCTCATATGGCTTTTCTGATGTTTTTATTGTTCACCTCTAAAGAAAATAATTTTAAAAAACTGTGAATATTATATTTCACAAGAACTAATTCTTTAATTCAAACTATTGTTTTTGAATTTTTGAGCAATGTTATGAATTTTTAAAAAATTCAATAAGTGATGTTACATTGCACACATGGCAATTTATTCTAGTTTTATTAACAAAAATCCACTTATGCCAGAGCTGTAAGGTTTTGATAACTGTGTAGTTAGAAACTGACCTGGAGTCATGCTTATGGTTTAAGCCAGTTTCCAGGAGAAGTTTTATTTTATGTAATTTTTATTTATTTATTTTTTTCAGTAAAGCACAACATTCAGATTCAATGTCTAGTCCTATCAGACAGGCATGCCTTGGATATGATCCTAATATGAATTAATGAAAGAAAAATAAATGATTAAAAGCTCTTAATTGATCACATCAAGGTCCAAGTATCTTTGCTATAAAATCAATTGAAACTGAACTAGAAACCTGATATTATGTTTCACTTAAAAGTTGAGTGCATTACAGTGATGATGAGCTTAATGAATTACTAAGTGAAAATGTCCACAAATCAGTTATAGCAAATTTAACTTTTGTAAAGCCATACTATAGGGCAGAGATAATAATTTCAGACCAAGAAATGTTACCTGCAAAGCATTTTCACAATGACAATCAAATTTTGTGCATTTGCCATGTGTATTTATAGCAATTGCTATTCAGCTGCTCTAAATTCAGCCTCCTTCTTATCTTCCACATTCTGCGATAAGTAGTGAACACACAGGAAATATTTGGTGAGCAAATGCTTCCTTGTTGTTGTTGAATTTTTAAGAAATATTTGGCAAATATTGGTGATATTGTACAGCAGAAAGGTTGTTTTTCATGAATGAAAGGTCAAATCCTTTAGAGTTTAATTTTCTCTTTTCTTACATATACCAGAAATTAAGCCCGAGATTGATTACCTTTACTATCCAGGTAAATAATTAAGAATTTCAAATATGGGTGTTCTATTTTGATTAGGTCAGGCCTCTCTCATGGTTTGTAGCATTTATTTTTGTCCAATTGTTTTTTTAAGAAGATGTTGGGAGTAGGAGTTTATTAATTAATTTATTTATTTTTGTTGTGTTGGGTCTTCGTTTCTGTGTGAGGGCTTTCTCTAGTTGTGGCAAGCGGGGGCCACTCTTCATCGCGGCATGGGCCTCTCACTATCGCGGCCTCTTTTGTTGCGGAGCACAAGTTCCAGATGCGCAGGCTCAGTAGTTGTGGCTCACGGGCCTAGTTGCACCACAGCATGTGGGATCCTTCCAGACCAGGGCTTGAACCCGTATCCCCTGCATTAGCAGGCAGATTCTCAACCACTGCGTCACCAGGCAAACCCCTGTCCAAATTTTAATATTCATACCAACCAGTGTTATGAGACACTACCATAGCATAATGAAATTATATTTCCTTCTCAAGAGTTAATAAAATATAACAAGATCTGTACATCCTTAAAAAAAATAACTTTAAAGGAAGAGAAAATGAAAATTTTCTAGCTCAAAACCTCTTTGTTTAGGGGCTTCCCTGGAGGTGCAGTTGTTGAGAGTCCGCCTGCCGATGCAGGGGACGCAGGTTCGTGTCCCGGTCCAGGAAGATCCCACATGCCGCGGAGCGGCTGAGCCCGTGAGCCATGGCCACTGAGCCTGCACGTCTGGAGCCTGTGCTCCGCAACGGGAGAGGTAACAACAGTGAGAGGCCCGCTTACCACAAAAAAAAAAAAAAAAAGAAAAAAAGAAAAAACCTCTTTGTTTGGAGTTTATACTACCTTGCTTTCCAAGTTTATATTTTGAGAATAGAAGGAAAATTACTCGGTAAAGTTCTAAAGTTCTAAATTAAATTGATAACTTGTAGCTGAATGTCATTACATTGTAGCTGCATTGAACTCATTGCAATTTAATTAAGAGGGCTATGGTTTCATGCCACATTTGTGACACATCTTCTGTTCTGAGCAAGTAATAAGCGGGTCACACGATTTAATTCTCACTCCAAATCCTGTACCAGTAGCTTATTTACCCATATAGAGCTGAACCCTGCTCTGGAAAACAGAACTCTGTGTTCATACAGCATCACAAAATGGTACTTAAAAATTTGAGGTTCAGGACTATTCAGATATTTCAAAGAAGTCCATGGAGGATTGGAACAGTGGAAGTAATATCTAAAGATAACTTTTATTATATGTGAAATAAGTTGAAATGTTAAAAAAAATAAACAAAACAAAATAAAAATTTTGGTTGGTCTCAGTCTCTTGATATTCTGAAACTCTAGAGACTTTTGTCTCAATCAGGTGAAAGCTTAGCCTAGGTCTGAGAGATAGCTCTAATTTTAGCAAGATTCTAGTACAGTCCTGTGCATGTTGGCATTATCCACAGACAAATTATACTTCATAGTCTAAGCATGTATGTCTTCTTTAAGTCAGCAATTTTACAAGTGTCCTCTTTTAGGTAAGAGGACTACTGTAATGAAGATGAACTAGATCCACGGATATTTCTGAGTAATGTCTAATACAGAGAAGGTATAAGTTCCATATGGTGGTGACAATGGAGAAATAGAAGTGCTTACAGTCTAAATAAGACTCAGAAGACAGAAATAGACATTGAATAAGAGAGTCAACTATAAAACACTATTGTATTTGGCTTAAAGTTAAGATCAATAATTATTGGGATTACTAGGCTAGGGACACATATACCTAGTCTCCAATCTAAGTGTATAAAAATGTTTATTATAATACCTTAGATGCCTGAGATATGTCAGCCTATAGCATTATTTAACCTTTTATGACCTGAAATCTCAGGCAGGCTCTTTTATGAGTAACAGAAACTTGACTGAGGAAATAGCTTGAGTACATATATGTAGTTCACTCACATACACAGCAAGGCATTTATGGTCAGCAGCAGTCCTAGAGATCAAGACCAGCATCTCAAGACTCGGGGCATTTTCTACTAAAGGATTTCTTTAAAAATAATCTTATTAATTTATCTCATACATTCTCCCCAGATTCATTCAGTCTAAGTTAACAACGTTCATTCTTACTTACCTGGTGCAAAAGTTCTGCAGTAAATAGGAAAGAATAGATAATATAAATATACTTATATTTGTCTAAAGAATATGCTTTCATAGAAAAAACAAATTGATCTTCTTTCTTGTTTTTATTGATTTATAGTTGAATTCACTTGGAAGTTTTGGATTAATAAAAAAGTTCTAAATAACATGGCCTGAAAAAAGTTATAGAAAATAAATAAAATTAATAAATATGGAAGTAAGGTGACTACAAATCATTCATAAAATTTCAAATTCTTAATTTAATATTTTGAAAATTCTTAATAAAATGCTAATTTTAGAGGCAAACAATTTAGAGCACTGCAAAGTGTGAAATTCTCTGCTTATTCTCAGAATCATCTTATGTTAGAAATGCAAGCAACATGGATTGTCCAGCCCAGCATTTCTCAGAGTATCTTCCACTGTCCCTTATAATACTCTGTGGAAAAAATATCCAGTCATTAATACATTTGAGAAACTTTGCATAATATTTGTCTCTGTATTGAAGATTTATAAAATAGTAGACATATCAAAGAAATGGGAAATCTTGTAATGAGGAAATCTATTTAACTTTGAAAGGAAATACACATGATAGTTTAAAAGACCATGGACTCTAGAACTAAGTTGCATGGGGGAAGCCCAGCTTTGCTTCTTAGTAGTTTTGTGAACTTGAGATGGTTTCTTAACCTCTCAGTGTCTGCTTCCTTAATAAAAATTGTAATAATACCTATTTCAAATACTATTCTTGTGAGAATTTAAATGACTTAATATATATCGAAACACACAGTATCTGACACATTGTAAATGTCATAGAACACTTCAGTTGCCATTTCTCAAATTTAACCGTGTGTTTGTGCACGTGTGTGTGTGTGTTCCTCTAATGGCCCAAAGAACATGGTCTTGTCCAAGACAATGTTTAAAAAGAGAAAACCACACTCACAAAAACTGAATCTCATTTACAGGGTTTCACAGGAAGTAGTTGACAGATGGGGCTACAGATTAGATCTTCATCCCTAAGCAGTCCTGATCCAATTTTCAACTAGCTGTCTTCTAGACTAAAACACCTCTCCACTTACGTTGTCCCATTCCCTATAGGCAGTCAATTGATCTTTATATAAACTTCATCTTCCTTTAAATTTCAAAACCCCAACATTTTTTAGATTTATAGGCAATATCTTGAAGTTTCAGAAAGGGTTCAAAATCTTCCCTGAAATTGTCATCATAAATTTACAATATTGTTCAGTAATGGGGGAAAAAATGTGTGTATAAATTTCACAAAAATTTCTAGTCTTTATTTTATAAATATATTTGGAGGAAAAAGGAATCTAAGTTTCCTCTGTGAAGAAATTAAAAAAAAAAAAATAGAAGGTCCACTGAAGTAATAGTTTTGGTTTTGTTTAAAAAAATGTCTTCTCAAAATCTAGTTTCTTTCTTTTCTTTCTGATATTGTAACTGCTTCCAGTGTACCTGAGACCCAGGCTTCAAATAAAGCTGCAGCTTTGAATGAAAACAAAGAGAGTCATTGAAAGAGTTGACTCTTTCAAAGAGAAGAGTCTCAATGAAAACAAATAGAGCCCTGGCAACAGGAACTACATAAAGTCTCAACACGGCAATTCCATCCCTAACAATTCCCTACTAATTTTATAAGGTTTGAACCTAGACAGCATGGAGAATGGAGCTCTGACCTTGGAGTCTTTCAGTAAGAGAATTCATTGAAATACTCTTCAGAATTAGGCTGTTTCACGTGGGAACATAGCGGCAGTCCTCAGATGTCTATTGTGAGTGTGACAAATGTAAATTTGTGCAAGTGAATCACATTTGGTGATATGACCAACTTTAGGTAAACATCTGCTCCTTCTGTTTTTTAATGGAAACTGAGTTTGGAGAAGCCTCAAACTTCAGGCTGTAAAAAATAAAATATGTGATGCTGGAAAACTCACCATATGTCTTCCACTCCTAAGCATCCCTTTTTAACTTTAATTCTCAAACTTCCCACTTAGGGTATATGATGGGAAAAGTATATAAATAAATCAATCCTCTTTAGTAGAAGGAAAATAAAAGTTAGTCCAAATTCCTTTTACTATTCAGTATTGTGTATTAGCACTTAAATTTGAAGTTGAAATTTTGAAATTCAGCCATGTTGTAGGTACCCCTCTCTCCACATTCAGTCATATGCCAGTTGTTGGAGTTAACTCATTCACTGATTCATTAGTTTGTGAACGTAAAATGAAGTGGGTGTGTCTGTTGTGTTTGCTGCATTAGAGATCCAACATAATAATAAGCTCCATGAGGAGCTTACAGACTGGGTGGGCAATGAGGTAAACCATAAACACGAACAACATTGAAAATTTAAGGGAAAAATGAGCCTTACAAGTAGTCATCTATGAATAAAGTTTTATATGCCAGAAATCTGGAGAATCACCCCTCTTTAGCCTAACACATCAATGTCATCCTTTGATATCAGTCAGGTAAAAACTGTTTTAATCAATTCCTTCTCTCATCTTCTTTTCCCCTTCTCTTCCAAACTCTTCCCGTTATTTTTGTTAAGAAGTCAGCAAATTCTTGTATCCTTGCTACATACCAGACACCATGCTATGTTGTAGAGACAAAAGAAAAAAATGGGTAAGGATTTATAATCTACTGAGCAAAGCAGACATTAAAATATTAATTATCACATATAAATATAAGATTACCCAATACTGCTGCAGAGCAAACGTTCAAAAATCAAATATGCTCATGATAACAGCTCCTTGCATTCAGCCTCTGGTTCCACCACTGACAATAAGGTTAGCTCACTTCCTGTCACCATCTCCTACATATACCTAGTTCTAGCCATACTGAATTACTGGCATTTATAGAATGAGTTATTCTTTCTTCTATGACTGTGCTTTGGAAACCTCATCCCTCCATCTTGAATACTCAATCCCACTTGACTAACTGGGAGTCTTTTATTCTTCCTTTATTTTCATAATAAACTGTAACTGGCATCCCCAGCCCATAAAACAACTCCTTAATTTCCCAGTCAAACACAGGAACTCCTTTTTTCTATATATTACTGTTTACTGAGCATATTCTTATAGTTTTTTTTGCCAAGTATTAAAATTGTCTATAACTTTAGCCCACTCTTAAACTGTGAGCTCTCTAAGCCTAATTAATATAATTTGCATCTTTGAGTAGGTGCTTGATAAATATTAATGGCTGAATGAATGGGTGAAGGAAAAGTTTGATTAGAATTAAATATATGAGAATGGAAACTTGAATTCTACAGAAGAAGGCTCTGATCTGTCACAAAGTTGTTAATGCACAGTGGTGGTTGTATCATAACTTTCCTTTGAGGGTTTTAACAAAAAGTACACAAATGAGTATAAATAAAACCCAATTCTCGTGCCTGATCCCTTCCTACTTGAGGTCCCACTGCCAGAGATTAAGCTTGGTCTGGGTCAGGGAGGAAGGAATTCTGTTCCCTTCCAAGACAATCAAGGAGTCTTTTTCTTCAAATGAAAAATGTGTTCTGGAATTATTTGTTAGCATGAATTAAATTCAAATGTAAAATAAATTCATTAATGTTTGACATTCACATAGCACAGTTAATATTTTCACTTTAATTAATCTAGTTTTAATGAAAACTATAAGGTTTTGCTACATTGCAGTCCAAGACTTGGTTGGAAAAGAAATATGTAATTTATAAGGATTCTGGTAAGAGGGAGAAAAATCTCACCATGAATTACATCAGTCTCTTCCAGTTCAGACTGTGAGAGATGGTGATATGACTAGAGAATGTGGATAGAAACAGGCAGAAAATATGAGTTAGGACACAAGTTCAATGTGTAGAACCAACAGACTTTAAAGATAGGGCTCAAACACATTTAGCCACTGTCATGGAGTCACTAGTAAAAACTGGCCCCCAAAGTCTAATAAAAAAACCTTCATTCTTCTCCTCCTACCACAAACCTTGAGGTACACTAAAATAGAGTGCCTCACACTTCCCCTACAATTAAGGAATGACATCTGAGTAAGCCAAGAGAAGGAGCTCACCCTTCCTTTCTCTTTGGTAGCTTTTCCTTCTGTTAATGGTTGGTCCACCCTTGGTTGGTGTATTGGTTTCCTAGGGTTGCTGTAACAAATTGCAAACTGGTGGGCTAAACAACAGAAGTTTATTCTCCCACAGTTCTGGAAATCAAATCCCAAAATCACATCGGCAGGACCATGCGCCCTCCTAGAGAAAATCTGCTCATTGCCTCTTCCCAGGTTCTGGTGGCTCAGGTGTCTCTGAGCTTATGACTGCATCACTCCAACTTCTGCCTCAGTGTGCATCTTGTCTCCTCTTCTCTCTCAATATGACTTCTTCCTGTCTTATAAAGATACATAGTACTGCATTTAAGATAATTGAGCTGCTTCTCAAAATCCTTATCTCAAGGACAATATTTTGCCATTTTAAGATAACATTTACCCTTTTGCCATATAAGCTTCACAGGTTCTGGGAATTAAGACATGAATATCTCTTTTTTAGAGGCCACCATTCAACCCACGAACTACACTTGGATAATTTACTAGAGAAAGAAATTGTGTCAATGATGGTTGCTTCCATTTGAGCACATTGCATATTTACCTTGTGGCAGTGACCTCACACCCCACACAGTGAAGATGACATCATGGTTTCTGGTCTGCAATGCTGGACACCAGCCACAACAGCTTTCTTCGACCACTGGCCCCTTGGAAGCCTGAATGGACACTGAACACTGTATTGGGTGATGAAGTAAATAAAACTGCCTAGAATAACCATTCATGTTGAGTGCCTCTTCCTTGCTTCTATAACTCCTTGAAATCCAATACTAATTAATTTATTTGCTGTGTGTTATGTATCATATCCCCACTTTAAACTTCTTCAGAAATCATACGTTTTTCATGTTTGTATAACTAGTACCTCTCCTAGTACCTAATCCATTAGTTGATTTTTAGTAAGTATGTGTTGAACTGAACTGAACTACATCAAGGTTAGCAAGACATCTAGACTTTTGAAAAAATTGTGGCTATTGTGAGGATGACATTAGAAAATTTCTTGGTTTTTTACTCCACAATATAAAAGTACACTTCTTCCCTTCCTAGGATATACATTGCATTAGAGATGCCCTTGTCTTTTTGTATTGTTCTGTTTGTTGGGACTGATTGATTACCAGTCATCCTTAAATTATATGTGATGTTGTATTTCTCTTTCTTATCAAACACACTCACTACACACTCATGGACATTACCAAGGCATTTATTGATTTTGTGTTTTTAAATATCCTGGGCAGTTTCTCTAAAGTCACATGGAAGAGTTTCCTTCTTGAAAACTTGAGTGTAGAGTGATGTAAAGAGGAAGCCAAAGTCACAGTCCTCCTACCCATGCAGTCAGCCATGTTACAAATGCTTACAGTTTCTTTAAAAGATAGCAAGGTTTGGGCAGATGTAAGCAATGGACACCAGCTTCCACAGAGGGGAAAGAAATCTCAAGGCCATTTTCTTTCTTTCCTTTTTTATTTTAGATTTATTTTTTTTGATTGAAATAACATTGGTTTATAACATTATATAAGTTTCACGTGTACAACATTATATTTCTACCTCTGTATACCCTACAGCAGGCTCACCACCAAAATTTACTTTCTATTTGTCACCATACAGTTGATTCCTTTTACCCATTTCACCCTCCCCCTGCCTCTTCCCCTCTGGAAACCTCTACTCTGTTCTCTGTATTTACGTGTTCATTTTTATTTGGTTTGGTTTGAACTTTTTCATTTATAGTTGAAATGGTCTATCCCTTTATTTTTCCCCTGCTCATTATTTTGGTGTGCTATTAGGCCCAGTCATCTAATTGGACAGATTTAATTCAAAGTGAACTAAACAAGCAGAATAGCAGGAATTTGAAGTTATTCTTGCTAAAAAATCAGTATTTAGAGCCTCTGGATACCTTGAAAAATGTAATTAGCATTCAGAATATTTATACAATATACTTATTTTTTGTTTTATAACAAATGAAGCACTGTAGTTAGATTTGAGCTTCAAAAATAAAGTACACTGGGATTCCCTGGTGGCGCAGTGGTTGAGTCTGCCTGCTGATGCAGGGGACACGGGTTCGTGCCCTGGTCCGGGAAGATCCCACGTGCCGTGGAGCAGCTGGGCCCGTGAGCCATGGCCGCTGAGCCTGCACGTCCAGAGCCTGTGCTCTGCAACGGGAGAGGCCACAACAGTGAGAGGCCCGCATACCACAAAAAAAAAAAAAAAAGTACACTGACATTTATTTTCTATTTAGTACAACATTATGCAAACTACCTTGTTGTCCTAAATGCTTCCTTAGAATGACCCTGCCCCCAACAGAAATGCTCTCACCAGAGAAAACTAATAGAAAGCCTGAAACCTTCACCTCTCCAGCATCTCATTTTTATTTCCACACAGAGCTGCAGTCACCTTAACAACCTGGTGGTCTGGAGAAATTCTATTAGGTGATGATATCCACTTCCATGAAGCTTTCCTCATCCATCAGTCTCCTCAATTTGTTTGTATCGTTGACATTAAAGGCACCTCCTTCATGCTTTATCTCACCTACCAGGGAAAACAGGCTTGAGAGGAACAGTCAGGATGGAGATGAGAGAAGAAAGACAAAGAAGAAAAATGTACAAGCAAGCGTTTGGATGCTAAGTGATTGCAGACAGGAATCCAAAACTCAATTCATATGACAAAAGTAGAACTATTTGCCAGGACAATAAAACAGGAAATGCCTGTTCCAAAGAGGACAATAATGTATAACTGAAATAGGCAGGCAAGCTCTGGGTTAAAGCCAGCTGCAGCTGATAAGAGACTGATGTGGTAGCTAGGACTGGGAAGCAATAGATGTATCTGGCGAGCAGCCTCGGTTTCCCTTGAGAAAACTAATACTGAAGGAAGCACGCATTTATTTGGAAAACTTTTTCTGTACTCATATGTATTGCTGCCCATGACCTCTAAAACACAAACTAGCCATCACCACTTCACAGAGTTTTATAACAAATATTACACCATTGACAGAGCAGTCAGACTCAAATGTTCTGTGGGTAATTCTAAAACTTCTGTTTCATTCTCCACTTCTTCCACCCTGAGGCCAAACATTTCACTATTGCAAATCCATTGTTTCCAGACAGATACAAATTGCTCTTTGGAAGAAGCTTTTCTAACTTAGCTATTTCTTCTCTGAGCCTGATATTTTACTGCCTCTAAGCCAAGAAAGGACTTTTTGGCTTTGTTGTTCAAATAAATCACCCAGAGCATAATTGATAAGGAAATGTTACTGTAGTGTATTAAGGGTACCCTTTCACTTCTCATTTAGGGTGATTTTCAACTGTATTTTTATTATGCTGACTTTTGTTAAAGAATTTTTGACAATTTAGCTAAATATTTTAATAGTGACAAGTCTAGAATACAGTATTTTGTCTGGAGAGCTGATGTGTTTGGAGACCTAAAGCTATTTCAAATACCTCTATCTCAAACATGCCAAGGCCCAAGGAAGCAGATTAAAACTATAGTCAAGTTCCACTGAGAACTCAGTTTCCTTTCATTTAAAAACAGGATTCTAGCAAATAGATAAATGGTTTTCAATGACACCAGAGTGAATTTTGTATATGATCAACCCAGCAAATATTAATAAATGATGACATTTTCATCAAGTATTTGACACTTTGTCTGCCAGTTAATAGTTGAACATTGGTAACAAGAAATATACTTGGCTAAAGCATACTGTAAGAGCCAAGGCAGGAAAAATAATTCTTTGTCTCAAAAAAAATTGCCCTGGGGATAGATTAACTACATAACAAGAAGTTGGAATTGTCTGCAAGTTCTACTCAGTTTTGAACCAGTTTTATAGAAACTTTAAATATTCAAGTTTCTTCTCCTCCACCTTTTAATTAATTAATTAATTGTTTGTTTGTTTGTTTATTTTTGCGATCTGACTTTGATGAGAATGGGAAAATGGATCTTAAGAGGAAATATATTACTTTTTCATACTGTACCTGGACCAATGAATCTGAAAACTCCTGGAGACCTGTGAAATAGTTGGGTTGACGTTGCAAGTAGATTAAAAAATATCTATCAGAGAACAAATATAGTTCCATAATATTACCAATTTCAAAACCAAATTGAGGATGATACAGGGAATATTAGTAGCCAAAAAATATTGAAAGTCATTACTGAAGCTTGGATTCAACCTTCTTTGTTCTGTCATTCATCAAATACATGATTTTCTTCATGATTTTTCATTGACCATTCTTATGATTCACTAGACTCATCCTGTTTCTTCCTTATCTTTACCCTTGGGGAAAAAAGCTACAGATTCTTGCATGAACACTAATATTCTTAAATGCTAAAAATCACAGTTTGGGTTATTATAATATAAACTAACTACAGCAATTGTATTTCAGCACATCAAATAGGCCTACTTGCCTTATGCATTATGTTTACCTAATAGATAGTATTGCCATATGCACTTCCTCTTGGTCATAACACATTCCTTGTTTCATTTCTTAGTGTAATGGAATGACTCCTTTTAATTTGAAAGAAAATGTAAATGGTCCTATAGCAGACATGTTAACAATTTACCTTTTAAGGTTCATTAGAAGTCAAAAGTAAATGAAAATAAAATACTTATTTACAAAAGGCAAATCAGCCTCAAGTCTAAAATAGCATTACAATTAACATGGGAAACATTTTACCTTCATAAATTAACATTTTTGCATTTCCAATCATATAGCCTGCTAATTATCACAGCTCTCCAGGTCACAAGAATTCACAGTAGGACTTCTGATCCTAGGAAAATCTCAAAAACTTTGCATATACATTAAATATAATTTCCCCATTAGCATTAGCAGCCTATATGCATAGGGACATGTGTTGTGTTCAACATTTGACAGGCTTCTTCTGTTCGCTGTGGACTTGTTCAGAAAATTTGAAGATGAATCTTCACATCTTTTAAAAAACACAAAATACTTTGTCCCCCAAAATATATCACAAGACAATTCATTTTTAAATTCTCCTCTTACTTATTTTCTGCATGTTTGTTTTTGTGTTTTGTTTTTAGTACCTATAAGAAAGTGTGGGTGTCCAGTTGATAAAAATCCATGTGATTGCATCGGATAATAGGGTAGCAAAAGAAATGTCTGGCAGAATTCCTATTGCCACTATAAACACTTTCCCAAAATACAGCAATCTACTTATAACCTATGTTTCCATCAGTCTTTCTAGTTGTCCTTATCGAATAGAGCATAGTGCTAATGAGTTCGGATTACTGTGTTCAACCTGTGACTATTTTCCTCACTTTGCTTCACAGTGTCAAATTGCACTTCTAGCTCAGTATTCACAGATACACATCCCTAGTCACTCTCAAAATTTTGGATGTATCAGTAAAAATTCATTAATATGTATGTCTTGGGCTAGAAAAAAGAAGAAAAAGCCCTCAAAAGGCAGCACTGGCATTTTACATTCATCTCAAATCACAAATCCTTAAAATAATCCAAGAACTTAAAAATTATGATTTAATCTTTACTCTCTAACCAAAATATATAATTATTATATTATGAAAATGAAAAAAATGGCATAAATGGCTTGATAATGCAACAGAAGCAGCAGATCTAGGACATACACAAGGATTGGTTATTTTGATCCAGTTACTAGGCCTTGAAGTTAAAAACAAAATACATGTGCTCCCACCTCCCTTATGCCTTGCCTCAAATTTCAATATGTCCTCTCTCTTCTAATCTCAATACTGAGCTCCTTTTGTTATTTATGGTCCACTATGCACTCAGATCTTCCCACCCACAGCAGAGCACACCATACCAGTGGTTTTCAAATTTGGCCTTAACATCTGCATCACCTTGTTAAAACACAAATTGCTAGGCCTATCCCAGAGACTCTGGATCAAGAGCCTGCATTTCTAGCAGGTTTCCAGTGATGCCAATGTTACTGGTCCAGAGACCACACTTTGAGAACTATTGTCCTATACTTTCATTGACTATCCTGGGTTTGGGACAGCAGACCAGATTTCAAATATTCTCTCCAAGTTACCCTTCAAAATCATTGTTTCTTATCAGATTTTAAAGTGTTAGGATGAGGTGGGAGATTTATAAAATATGGATAGGATGTAAACATTTGAACAGAGTTACTCTCCTTCTCATTCTTCCTGTCTCCCTCTGCCCTCCCCCCGCAATGCCCACCTCCACTGGGTGGCTAATCTCATCTATTGGATTAAGAAAATGTGATCTAAATTACATAATTCACACTACCATGTACATGGATGACTTGAATTGTATTAAGTCAGTTAATCATGTTCACTTGTTAAAAGCAGCTTGTTAATTAAATGAAGGGATACTTCAGTTATAAGTATTTCAGCCAAGTAGATTATTAGGAGTAGGAGGCCTTCTTGGGATCTAACTCATCTCTTTAACTTCTCAATTTTATCTGAATAAGCAATTGTGTGTGTGTGTGTGTGTGTGTGTGTGTGTGTGTGTGTGTGTAGGGGGTGTTCCCATTTACTTATTCTTGATATAAATAACTCAATAGGAACTAATTTTCAGCAGTGCCTCTAGTGACAATAGGAACTATTGAATTAGGTCTTATTCCTTCAGCTCTTTCACTGGACATGGGTGAAGTGAAAGTGATACATATTCCAATATCCTTTTTTCTCCCTCAAGAAAACTCAGTTATGCTTTATAAGTAAATGAAGAGCTGCTCTATGCCCCAATAAAAGAAAGACAGCTGAGATTTAAAAGAATAAAAGCATACATGTAAAAATGCATTAAATGAATAAGTGAATAGATAGATAAAAATAAATGATGATATAGATAGATAGACAGCAAAGAAATTTCTTTTC
The DNA here is from genome assembly GCF_059928025.1 of Delphinapterus leucas. NCBI lineage: Eukaryota > Metazoa > Chordata > Mammalia > Artiodactyla > Monodontidae > Delphinapterus > Delphinapterus leucas. Next base: position 36,104,177 of record NC_143147.1, read on the forward strand.
TCTAGTTGGTTGGTTAGTTTCAAGAAATAAAATTCAAAAAAGAAAGCTATGGAAAATTTTCTTGCTAAAGAAAAAAGAAAGGCATGAAACTTTAAATCTTCCCTCTAAATGAAAAAGTCCACAAAAATAATTAGATAATCTTTATCAGTTTTTCTAGAAACTGTCTAACAAAATATATTTGCTTCATATATTTTCACATAAAATAAAATATAAAATACAATTAAGTTGAAATTCTATTTTCTCACTTTTCCAGGCCCTTTTTTCTCTTGAGGAAACCAATATCATAAATTTACTATGGATCCCACTTATTACATTTGTATGTATCCATGGAAAAGTATAATATTATTTTGTTAATGCTTCATATATTTCTTAAAATATTATTATCCATATGTTTTTAGTATTGATCTCTCCCATAAACACACATATAAAATAAAAGAAAAATATATCTTTTCTGACTTATTTTTTGGTTATTTTCTAATTAGAGTCATTCTTACATATGCATTTGTATAGTAGAGCGATTCACCTTTATGGAACTCCAATTTTTGTAGATTATGAGAATTTATGTACAAGTCAACTGTTGACTGGAAAAAAATGCACAATGTGAGAGTTGTGAGTTAAGTTTTATTGGGGGCAAAATGAGGACTATAGCCCAGGAGACAGGATTTTAGATAACTCTGAGAAACTGCTTCAAAGAGGTAGAGGGGAAGGTCAGTATATATGTGATTTTGGTGAAGGGGATGTACATGCAATCAAGCACATATTTTTTGCAGAAGTTTGCTGCTAGTCTTCTGAAGGTTACTGCTAGTCATGAGGAGCAGACGTCACCATGAAGGATTTTAGTACTTTTCTAGCTACAAGGAGATGCATGAATTGAGCTCATAAAATCTTCTCCTGAAAATATCCAACTATCTGAAGACCTGTTCTGCCAGTTTTTCCCAAAGCACAGAGTGCCTCACCTGATCTCCACCCTGAACTCTTTTCAGGAGATATTGAAGGTCAGCAGCTGCAGCGGCTCATAATTTAATCCTTGTAGAGGTAGATGGCAAGTGCCAACTTGTAGTTGACATAACTACATGGCCCTCATTGTTATTTATCCTATTTTTCTATTAGCAGGTTTATTTGAAGAAAAAAAAGCTGGGATACATCAAAGGCAAGCAAGCTACATTTGGCAGGGGTCTTCTCTGCTGTTCTGAATATTTAGGTAGTGCTAAGCATATTAGCAGATGACTTTCTACAGAAAATTTTCTATCAGTTGACAAGAATAAAAGGGTGTAAATTTCCCCCTTTCAGGCTCAAGACTGTTGACTACAACTAAGATACACCTAGGATGGAACTAAGTCTATCAGTTACCTGAGGAAATGATTGTGAAAAACTGTACTCCTCAGATATGCATATGACTTATTCTAAGCTCCACACAATGATTCTTGAATTGGAATGCAGATTTACAGGAACACTAAGTTCAAATGAAAGACCATGGAAACAAGTTGCTTGGTCTAATGATTTCTACTTTACTCTAGCAGAGTTTTATTTTAGGGAATCAAAAATTCAAACCTACCAAGTGCATTTATGATACAAGTGTATGTCATAAAAAATTGGAGCAAGTATTTTCTTCCTAAATTTGCTAAAATCATGGGGTTGACACTAGCTTCCCTTTCTGTAGAACACATTCCTAGGAGAATATATAATATATTCTTTAGGTAGGTATGAAATTTAAACAATTTGAACCAAATTTATTTTTCATGTATTTAAATTCACAAAGAGCTCTATATGAGAGGGTAGGTAAATACTATCTTCACTAATTTGGCGTTCATACTTTAGGAATGTTAAGTCATTATGCCTATTTAAGAAGTTTTATTCATGTGCAAAGAAATCTGAAATGAAAGATTCAAGGACTAAGTTCTGTTCCTGTTTCTTACTGATCATCTTTATGATGATAAACATATAATTATTATTTTAATAAATTAAAATGTTATTAATATTATAATGTAATATTACAATGTGTTCCTTGTATGAAATGAAATTTGTAAGTAATAGTTTTCTATGTATATCTAGATCAAGACACTTTTTAAAAGTTTTGGTTTCAGGTTCTTTATCTGATTAAATGAGATCAGACTGGACAGATGAGGTGATCTCTCAGATGCTTGCTGTTATTACCAACCTTTACTTCTAATCCTCAACTCCGTCCTTCTCTGATTTCCATTTGGTGAATGAAATTAAATGCTCTAATTTGGAATAATAGAAAACTGATCAAGCTTGCTTATTGAATAACAATAATAATAACTCCATTGTTAAATGCCTATAGTGTGCCTTACAAATTATTGCTAATCCTCATGGGAAACCCTGCAAGGCAGTTGTAATTATACTCATTTTATAGATTTTGTTAAAAATGGAAGCTGGAGAGAGGCAAGGGGTGATTAGGTACAGCGCAGAGGATTTTTAGTATCTCTGAAAATACTCTGTATGATACCACAATGATGGATGTCTGTCATTATGCATTTGTCCAAATGCATAGAATGTGCAACACCAGGAGTGAACCCTAAGGTAAACTATGGACTTTGAGTGATATGAGGTGTCAATGTAGGTTCATCAGTTGTAGCAAATGTACCACTCTGGTGAGTGATGTTTATAATGGGAAAGGCTGCGCATGTGTGGGGACAAAGGGTATATGAGAAATATCTGTACCTTCCTCTCACTTTTGCTGTGAACCTAAAACTTCTCTGAAAAATATAGTCTTAAAAAAAAATAATACAAAATACAGATGACATGCCAGAATTGGCATTTTACAAAGACTAGTTAGATGAAAGAGTTAGGACCAAATAAAAAATAAAATTTTTCTTTGTTTGGATTAAGAAGATGGAATTTAAAACTCTAAGCCTGCAAAAAGATACACACAGGAATACAAAGAATATTAGCATGTGTGAGCTCTTCTCTAAGTATCACATAAATTCAGGTGAGCGGACAATTTCACAATCTCATTCACTCCAGAGATTACTCAGATTTAACTTTTACACATGTAGATCTATCACAATTACATACTTGGTATTTCTTAAATGTGGGGAAAGTTTGTGAAATAGTAAATGGCTGGACAGTTCTAAAAAAATTCTTCTCTGAAAACATCATTAGAACAAAGGCCACATTAGCCTCACTTCATTAACAAAGATCAAACTGTAGATGGAGTTTATTTTAACTCATCTGACAATATCTATATGTTTCCTCTAGTCCCTTGATGTAGACTATAAATTCAAAATACCAAGACATTTTCAATATAAAAACAAAGCAGAAATTGAGTTGCTTAACTTTTTTTTTTTTTTACTAAATTTACTAACTTCTTCAGAAGTTTCGAGTTGTCAAATAGACTATTAACTTAATATATACAAACATGGTATTAAATTTTTGTGGTGAATTCAATATAGCCAAAAATTATTTGATATTTGTTCCACTGAAAAGTGGAATCTAATTATGCAACCAGTGTATCTGGGCTGGTTTCAAAGACTTGCTTGACCAATAGGATGTGATGGAAAGGATGTTCCAGGATTTCTGAGGTTAGGACATAGAAAGCCTTGCAGCCTGGGGCCTCTTGGGACATTTATTTTAGTCTTGAGCCACCAAGCGAGAAGTGCAATTCCCCTGAGACTGCCATGCTAGAGACATGAGAGAGAGGAGAGAGAGAGATACCATCCAGCTGTTTCAGCCCCCAGCTGTGTCTCCAGACATCCTAGAGCAGAGACAAGTCTCCCCTTGCTGTTATGTCTAAATTCCTGACCCAGAAATATATGAGAAATTATAATAAAATGGTTGTTGTTTTAAGCTAAAAAACTGGAAGTTCAAATAGGTAATTAATTTTCCTAGTGTCATACAAATAGTAAACAGAATAACCAGCATTGGTACACAGCCATATCTTCCACCTCTCATGACCTTTATTCCCCATGTATACTGCCACTCTTCATACCTAGCTTCCACAGTTATACAATATACTCTATTTGCTTATGAGATTTTTGATTCTCATTCTTTCAACAAACATTTATTGAGCACCCACCACTTTCCTTAGACTTGAGAAACAATGGGTTTCTAAATTCGCATCAGAAATGCAATTTGTATTTGTATTTGTAGCCTAGCAGAGTTAAAAGCATGTTAAGAAATGGAACACTGTCAGATAACCTCCTTTATGCCTCAATTGCTCTCCAGTTATACAGTGGAGAGAAACTCAGTCATTAGGGCTTTAAAAATATGAAAGGAGCAATGTAATGTATAATAAAATGTTGAAATCTTATTGAGATGAAGGGAAGTAAAACATCATTTTATGCTAAAGGAAGGGGAAGATTTACAAAAAGAGCAATTTTATATATAGTTTAATATAGTAATAATGATACACTTCTATAGTACTTTACAATTTATAAAGTCATCAAAACTATAGACAATATTTTAATCTGTTTATGGTTGGAAAACAAAACCAGTAATAATGGAAAAAAGAATAACTGAAGTCACTTTTAGATTCTTTCAGGAAGTTGGTTCTATCAAGTTCTTTTTTGGTTTTCAACATAAATTTGTGAGAGGAAGTTATTAAGCTTATCTTTCCAAATATCAAACAAATCATTATGTACCCTTATTTGATTAACTCATGTTTTCTTTATTCCCAACTTGATGTCATATATCAGAACAAGATAATATATAGGAAGGACCTTACTTATCTCTATAATAATCATTATATTTGTACTCTTCTGGAAATTTGACCCGTTGTAATTATTGTAATTAACAGAAATGCAGTATATGAACATTACTCTGATTTACTGCTGAGTATGTGATGAGTCAGTATTTAACCATGCAGGATTTAATTGGTTGAGGGAAGACACAGAACACTGATCCTCCCACGTAGAGTGGGTATGATGTTCCTCTTCCTCAAAAGGGTCATAAATTAAACAAGAGGCAAGAGAAGTTTAAAGGCACAAAGTAAGCACCATTTGAGCTTCCTTCCTCAAGAAGATTATACTTATTCATAAATGATAGGTAATGTACACAACTGTCTCTAAAGTCTGGGGACAGTTCACCTCTCTGCTGAGAAACGACATGTGAAAAGAAACTACTCTTTCTCTACTTGAAATGTTAGAGGGTTTTCCTCTTAGAAAGCCTAAGGACAAATGCCGACTCTAAACATGATGGAACAATAAGGAAAGAGTGTGAGAGCATCATTCAGCTTCTGAATCCATCAACTCTGGGACCACATGTCTCTAGGCGTCTTGAAGTGGGAAATAGTAAGTTCATCATCATTTAAGTCATTTTTAGTCAGTTTTTTTGAACTGGCAGTAAAAGTATCACCATGTACAAAGTATATCTTAGGAAAAAATAATAAAAATTATTTTACTGAAAACCTGAGTTTGTATAACCTTCAGATCTATATCTGCTACATCTACTTTGTTCTATATTTTTATCTACACATACTATATTGCTAAAAGCAGTTTTGGCTCATTTTATTTAAAGTGTACAGTACAAAATTGCCTGCTCTGATTACCTCGTAATGCTCAAGAATGACTTCCCTTCTCTGCTCCTCTCACCTCTGCCTCCTGTTCCTGTGATGACTGAGGCTGGCATGGCTTTTAGGAGGAAAGGGACATATTTTCAGGCTAAATACTACATCAACATATCTTCTAAACTTACTACTACTACAATAAGTATTGGAAGAAGAAGAGGAAGCAAAAAAGAGAAGGAGGAGAGTGAAGAGGAGGGAAAAAAAGAAAAGGAGAAAGAAGAGAATAAACCAGGAAATATATTTACATTATGGGCCCACTGTTAAATATTCCACCAGGATTTCATTGTCTGAGGTTTTATATTTAACAATTTCACTATCCAAGTTACTCAGAGGAATAAAAAGGAGGCAGAAGACTTGGCCCTACGTTCAAGAAGCTTGCATGCATTCCTCTTCAAGACGGCAAATAATGATTTGCTCTTTACAGCCTACACAATGAATCTTTGTAAAGTAATTGGGCCAGCTATCAGCCTGAACTAAGTGAAATTAAGCATGTTTAAAATCTAAGCTTACTGGTAGAAGCAGAAGGCTAATTAAAGTTGCTTATATATGAGAAAACATTTTTAAAGATCCAAATAGCAAATCAATTGAATTAATATTTTATATTTCTTTTGTAATATTTAGCACTGAAACTGCAATAAGCAAGATTAGTTTCTTTATTTTGTCTTCTGTTGAAGTGGACTAATTCAGTTGATCATGACAAGTATGTACCTGAATACGATTTGTAAATCTCATTTATTAATTATTCTTTAAAACTGAGTATAAATTCATCTGAAAGTGTGAGAAATGTAGTGAGAGAAACAGGATTGTGAAAAAATGTTCTCATTATGGTAAGATATGCTGTCTCTTTTCAGATAATCAATAGAATAACAACAAGGGTAAAATAAAAATTCACAAATCGTTATGTCTGATTTAAACTCTGTGGTGACTCTCTAGGATTACATCTCTTTTGGTTAGAAAGCATGATTTCAAGCTCCTTAAAGTCAGGAAACATGATATTTAACTCTTAATCCCTCACATTACCTAACCTATGTCTAGCAATGTAAATTAAAATGTATTTATAAGTTTAATTGGATCTATAATTAATTATTTATAAATTTACTTAGTTCTATAATAACCCAGATTATTAATTAACCAGCCAGCATCTTGAGACAAGGCTATAGGAGAAGATGAGGTATCAGTTAAATTGCAAGGGCAATTCTTATGCATAATTCAGATCATGCATACATAATTTGTGACATTTTTAGAATCACTTTAAATAATTGTTTTGCTTTAAATATTTAGATCATAAACAATAAACCATGCTGTTTCCTGTGTCCAGACTCCTCTTTCAAGTCTCAAATAAAATGAATTTCTTTTTTTATTTTTTAAATTGGGGTATAGCTACTTCACAACATTGTGCTGGTTTCTGCTGTACAGCAAAGTGAATCAGACATATGTATACACATATCCCCTACCTCCTGATTTTCCCTCTCATCTAGGTCACCACAGAGCAATGAGTAGATTTCCCCACACTATACAGCAGGCTCTAACTAGTTATCTATTCCATACATAGCAGTGCATACATGTCAATACCAATCTCCCAATTCAAGCCACACCCCTTTCCGCCCTTGGTGTCCATAGGTTTGTTCTCTACATCTGAGTCTCTATTTCTGCTTTGCAAATAGGTTCATCTGTACCATTTTCCTAGATTCCACATATATGCATTAAATACATGATATTTGTTTTTCTCTTTCTGACTTACTTCACTCTGTATGATAGTCTCTAGGTCCATCCACATCTTTCCAAATGAAGCAATTTCATTCCTTGTAATGGCTGAGTAATATTTCATTGTGTATATGTACCACATCTTCTTTATCCATTCATCTGTTGATGGACCTTTAGGTTGCTTCAATGTCCTGGCTATTGTAAATAGTGCTGCAATGAATATTGGGGTACATGTGTCTTTTTGAAATATGGTTTTCTCAGGGTATATGCCCAGTAGTGGGATTGCTGGGTCACATGGTAGTTTTACTTTTCGTTTTTTAAGGACCCTCCATACTGTTCTCCATAGTGGCTATACCAATTTACATTCCCACCAACAGTGCAGGAGGGTTCCCTTTTCTCCACATCCTCTCCAGCATGTGTTGTTGACAGATTTCTGATGATGGCCATTCTGACTGGAGTGAGGTGATACCTCATTGTAGTTTTGACTTGCATTTCTCCAATAATTAGTGATGTTGACCATCTTTTAATGTGCCTCTTGGCAACCTGTATGTCTTCTTTGGAGAAATGTCTATTTAGGTCTTCTGCCCATTTTTGGATTGGGTTGTTTGATTTTTGGATACTGAGCTGCATGAGCTGTTTGTATATTGTGGAGATTAATCCCTTGTCCATTGCTTCATTTGCAAATATTTTCTCCCATTCTGAGAGTTGTCTTTTCATCTTATTTATAATTTCCATTGCTATGCAAAAGCTTTTAAGTTTAATTAGGTCGCATTTGTTTGATTTTGTTTTTATTTTCTTATTCTAGGAGGTGGGTCAAAAAAGATCTTGCTGTGATTTATGTCAAAGAGTGTTCTTCCTATGTCTTCCTCTAAGACTTTTATAGTGTCCAGTCTTACATTTAGGTCTTTAATCCATTTTCAGTTTATTTTTTGTGTATGGTGTTCAGGAGTGTTCTAATTTCATTCTTTTACCAGTAGCTGTCCAGTTTTCCCAGCACCACTTATGAAAGAGACTGTCTTTCCTCCATTATATATTCTTGCCTCCTTTTCCATAGATTAGTTGACCATAAGCACATGAGTTTATCTCTGGGCTTTCTATCCTGTTCCATTGATCTATGTTTCTGTTTTTATGTCAGCACCATACTCTCTTGATTACTGTAGCTTTGTAATATAGTCTGAGTCAGGGAGCCTGATTCCTCTGCCTCTGCTCTTCTTTCTCAAGATTACTTTGGAGAGAGAGAGGAAGATGGCGGAAGAGTAAGATGCAGAGATCACCTTCCTCCCCACAGATACACCAGAAATACATCTACACGTGGAACAACTCCTAAAGAACACCTACTGAATGCTGGCAGAAGACCTCAGACCTCCCAAAAGGCAAGAAACTCCCCACATACCTGGGTAGGGCAAAAGAAAAAAGAATAAACAGAGACAAAAGAATAGGGATGGGACCTGCACCAGTGGGAGGGAGCCGTGAAGAAGGAAAGGTTTCCACACTCTAGAAGCCCCTTTGCAGGCAGAGACTGTGGGTGGTGGAGGGGGGCGGAGCTTTGGAGCCATGGAGGATGGCGCAGCCACAGGGGTGCAGAGGGCAAAGCGGAGAGATTCCTGCACAGAGGATCCGTGCCGACCAGCACTCACCAGCCCGAGAGGATTTTCTGCTCACCCGCTGGGGCTGGCGGGGCTGGGAGCAGTGGCTCAGGCTTTGGTCAGAGCGCTGGGAGAGGACTGGTGGCATGAACACAGCCTGAAGGGGCTAGTACACCACAGCTGGCCGGGAGGGAGACCGGGAAAATGTCTGGACCTGCTGAAGAGGCAAGAGACTTTTTCTTCCCTCTTTGTTTCCTGGTGTGCAAGGAGAGGGGATTAAGAGTGCTGCTAAAAGGAGCTCTAGAGATGGGCGTGAGCTGCGGCTAACAGTTCGGACCTGAGATGGGCATGAGATGCTAAGGCTGCTGCTGCCGCCAACAAAAAGCCTGTGTGTGAGCACAGGTCAATCTCCACACCTCCCTTCCAAGGAGCCTGTGCAGCCCGCCACTGCCAGGGTCCTGGAATCCAGGGACAACTTCCCAAGGAGAACGCACAGTGCACCTCAGGCTGGTGCAACATCATGGCCAGACTCTGCCACCACAGGCTCACCCCACACTCCGTATCCCTCCCTCCCCCCGGCCTGAGTGAGCCAGAGCCCCTGAATCAGCGGCTCCTTTAACCCTGTCCTGTCTGAGCCAAGAACAGAGGCCCTCCAGCGACCTACATGCAGAGGTGGGGCCAAATCCAAGGCTGAAACCCAGAAGCTCTGCGAACAAAGAAGAGAAAGGGAAATCACTCCCAGCAGCCTCAGGAGCATTGGATTAAATCTCCACAATCAACTTGATGTACCCTGCATCTTGTGGAATACCTGAATAGACAACAGATCATCCCAAATTGAGGAGGTGGACTTTGAGAGCAAGATTTATTACTTTTTCCCCTTTTCCTCTTTTTGTGAGTGTGTATGTGTATGCTTCTGTGTGAGATTTTGTCTGTATAGCTTTGCTTTCACCATTTGTCCTAGGGTTCTATCCATCCATTTTTTGTTTGTTATTTACTTAAAATATTTTCTTAATAATTTTCTTTAATAACTTTATTTTATTTTACTTTACTTTATTTTCTTTTATCCTTTCTTTCTTTCTTTCTTTCTTTCTTTCTTTCTACTTTTTCTCCCTTTTATTCTGAGCCATGTGGATAAAAGTCTCTTGGTGCTGCAGACAGCAAACAGTGCTGTGCCTCTGAGGTGGGAGAGCCAACTTCAGGACACTGGTCCACAAGAGACCTCCCAGCTCCACGTAATATCAAATGATGAAAATCTCCCAGAGATCTACATCTCAACACAAACACCCAGCTTCACTCAACGACCAGCAAGTTACAGTGCTGGACACCCTATGCCAAACAACTAGCAAGACTGGAACACAACCTCACCCATTAGTGGAGAGGCAGCCTGAAATCATAATAAGCCCACATACATCCCAAAACACATCACCAGATGTGGACCTGCCCACCAGAAAGAAAAGATCCAGCCTCATCCACCAGAACACAGGCACTCAACCATGAATCTTACACAACACACTGAACCAACTTTAGCCACTGGGGACTGACACCAAAAACAATGGGAACTACGAACCTGCAGTCTGCAAAATGGAGACCCCAAACACAGTAAGATAAACAAAATGGGAAGACAGAAAAACATACAGCAGATGAAGGAGCAAGATAAAAACCCACCAGACCTAACAAATGAAAAGGAAATAGGCAGTCTACCTGAAAAAGAATTCAGAATAATGATAGTAAAGATGATCCAAAATCTTGGAAATAGAATACACAAAATGCAAGAAACATTTAACAAGGAAGTAGAACTAAAGATGAAACAAGCAACGATGAACAGCAAAAATAAATGAAATTAAAAATACTCTAGAAGGGATCAATAGCAGAATAACTGAAACAGAAAAACGGATAAGTGACCTGGAAGATAAAATAGTGGAAATAACTACTGCAGAGCAGAATAAAGAAAAAAAGAATGAAAAGAACTGAGGACAGTCCCAGAGCCCTCTGGGACAACATTAAATGCACCAACATTCGAATAATAGGGGTTCTAGAAGAAGAAGAGAACAAGAAAGGGACTGAGAAAATATTTGAAGAGATTATAGTTGAAAACTTCCCTAATATGGGAAAGGAAATAGTTAATCAAGTCCAGGAAGCACAGAGAGTTCCATACGGATAAATTGAAGGAGAAACACGCCAAGACACATATTAATTAAACTATCAAAAATTAAATGCAAAGAAAACATATTAGAAGTAGAAAGGGAAAAACAACAAATAACACAAAAGGGAATCCCCATAAAGTTAAGAGCTGATCTTTCAGCAGAAACTCTGTAAGGCAAAAGGGACTAGGAGACATACTTAAAGTGATGAAGGAGAAAAACCTACAACCAAGATTACTCTACCCAGCAAGGATCTCATTCAGATTTGATGGAGAAATTAAAATCTTTAGAGACAAGCAAAAGCTGAGAGAGTACAGCACCAACAAACCAGCTTTACAACAAACGCTAAAGGAATTTCTCTAGGCAAGAAACACAAGAGAAGGAAAAGACCTGCAATAACAAACCCAAAACAATTAAGAAAATGGAAATAGGAACATAAATATCGATAATTGCCTTAAATGTAAAAGGATTAAATGCTCCCACCAAAAGACACAGACTGGCTGAATGGATACAAAAACAGCATACATATATATGCCTTCTACAAGAGACCTACTTCAGACCTAGGGACACATACAGACTGAAAGTGAGGGGATGGAAAAAGATAATCCATGCAAATGGAAATCAAAAGATAGCTGGAATAGCAATTCTCATCTCAGACAAAATAGACTTTAAAATAAAGACTATTACAAGGGACAAAGAAGGACACTACATAGTGATCAAGGGATCGATCCAAGAAGAAGATATAACAATTGTAAATATTTATGCACCCAACATAGGAGCACCTCAATACGTAAGGCAAATACTAACAGCCATAAAAGGGGAAATCGACAGTAACACATTCATAGTAGGGGACTTTAACACCCCACTTTCACCCATGGACAGATCATCCAAAATGAAAATAAATAAGGAAACACAAGCTTTAAATGATACATTAAACAAGATGGACTTAATTGATATTTATAGGACACTCCATCCAAAAACAACAGAATACACATTTTTCTCAAGTGCTCATGGAACATTCTCCAGGATAGACCATATCTTGGGTCACAAATCAAACCTTGGTAAATATAAGAAAATTGAAATTGTATCAATTATCTTTTCAGATCACAATGCTATAAGACTAGATATCAATTACAGGAAAAGATCTGTAAAAAATACAAACACATGGAGTCTAAACAATACACTACTTAATAACAAAGTGATCACTGAAGAAATCAAAGAGGAAATAAAAACATACCTAGAAACAATTGACAATGGAGACACGATGATCCAAAACCTATGGGATGCAGCAAAAGCAGTGCTAAGAGGGAAGTTTATAGCAATAAAATCCTACCTTAAGAAACAGGAAACATCTCGAATAAACAACCTAACCTTGAACCTAAAGCAATTAGAGAAAGAAGAACAAAAAATCCCAAAGTTAGCAAAAGGAAAGAAATCATAAAGATCAGATCAGGAATAAATGAAAAAGAAATGAACGAAACAATAGCAAAGATTAATAAAACTAAAAGCTGGTTCTTTGAGATGATAAACAAAATTGGTAAACCATTAGGCAGACTCATCAAGAAAAAAAGGGAGATGACTCAAATGAATAGAATTAGAAATGAAAAAGGAGAAGTAACAACTGACACTGCAGAAATACAAAAGATCATGAGAGATTACTACAGACATCTGTATGCCAATAAAATGGACAACCTGGAAGAAATGGACAAATTCTTAGAAATGCACTACCTGCCAAGATTGAATCAGGATGAAATAGAAAATATGAACAGACCAATCATAAGCACTGAAATTGAAACTGTGATTTTAAATCTTCCAACAAACAAAAACCCAGGACCAGATGGCTTCACAGGCGAATTCTAATCAAACATTTAGAGAAAAGCTAACACCTATCCTTCTCAAACTCTTCCGAAATATAGCAGAGGGAAGAACACTCACAAACTCATGCTATAAGGGCACCATCACCCTCATACCAAAACCAGATAAGGATGTCACAAAGAAAGAAATCTACAGGCCAATATCACTGATGAACATAGATGCAAAAATCCTCAACAAAATACTAGCAAACAGAATCCAACAGCACATTGAAAGGATCATACACCATGATCAAGTGGGATTTATTCCAGGAATGCAAGGATTCTTCAATGTATGCAAATCAATCAATGTGATACACCACATTAACAAATTGAAGGAGAAAAACCATATGGTCATCTAAATAGATGCAGAGAAAGCTTTTGACAAAATTCAACACCGATTTATGATAAAAACCCTCCAGAAAGTAGGCATAGAGGGAACTTTCCTCAACATAATAAAGCCATATATGACAAGCCCACAGACAACATCATCCTCAATGGTGAAAAATTGTAAGCATTTCCACTAAGATCAGGAACAAGACAATGTTGCCCACTTTCACCACTATTATTCAACATAGTTTTGGAAGTTTTAGCCACAGCAATCAGAGAAGAATAGGAAATAAAAGGAATCCAAATCAGAAAAGAAGAAGTAAAGCCATTACTGTTTGCAGATGACATGATACTATACATAGAGAATCCTAAAGGTGCTACCAGAAAACTACTAGAGCTAATCAATGAATTTGGTAAAGTAGCAGGATACAAAATAGATGCACAGAATTCTCTGGCATTACTATACACTAATGATGAAAAATCTTAAAATGAAATCAAGAAAACCCTCCTATTTACCACTGCAAAAATAAATAAATAAATAAAATATCTAGGAATAAACCTACCTAAGGAGATGAAAGACCTGTATGCAGAAAATTATAAGACACTGATGAAAGAAATTAAAGATGATACAAATAGATGGAGAGATATACCATGTACTTGGATTGGAAGAATCAACATTGTGAAAATGACTCTACTACCCAAAGCAATCTACAGATTCAGTGCAATCCCTATCAAACTACCACTGGCATTTTTCACAGAACTGGAGCAAAAAATTTCACAATTTGTATGGAAACACAAAAGACCCCGAATAGCCACAGCAATCTTTAGAATGAGAAATGGAGCTGGAGGAATCAGGCTCCCTGACTTCAGACTATACTACAAAGCTACATTAATAAAGACAGTATGGTACTGGAACAAAAGCAGAAATATAGATTCATGGAATAGGATAGAAAGTCCAGAGGTAAACCCACGAACATATGGTCAACTTATCTTTGATAAAGGAGGCAGGAATGTACAGTGGAGAAAGGACAGCCTCTTCAATAAGTGGTGCTGGGAAAACTGGACAAGTACATGTAAAAGTACGGGATTAGATCACTCCCTAACTCCATACACAAAAATAAACTCAAAATGGATTAAAGACCTAAATGTAAGGCCAGAAACTTTCAAACTCTTAGAGGAAAACATAGGCAGAACACTGTATGACATAAATCACCGCAAGATCCTTTTTGACCCACCTCCTAGAGAAATGGAAATAAAAACAAAAATAAACAAATGGGACCTAATGAAACTTCAAAGCTTTTGCACAGCAAAGGAAACCATAAACAAGACCAAAAGACAACCCTCAGAATGGGAGAAAATATTTGCAAATGAAGCAACTGACAAAGGATTAATCTCTGAAATTTACAAGTAGCACATGCAGCTCAATAAAAAAAAAACAAACAACCCAATCCAAAAATGGGCTGAAATCCTAAACAGACATTTCTCCGAAGAAGTTAAACAGACTGCCAACAAACACATGAAAGAATGCTCAACATCATTAATCATTAGAGAAATGCAAATCAAAACTACAAAGAGATATCATCTCATACCAGTCAGAATGGCCATCATCAAAAAATCTAGAAACAATAAATGCTGGAGAGGGTGTGGAGAAAAGGGAAACACCTCTTGCACTGTTGGTGGGAATGTAAATTGATACAGCCACTATGGAGAACAGTATGGAGGTTCCTTAAAAAACTACAAATAGAACTGCCATATGACCCAGCAATCCCACTACTCGGCATATACCCTGAGAAAACCATAATTCAAAAAGAGTCATGTACCAAAATGTTCATTGCAGCTCTATTTACAATAGCCAGTAGATGGAAACAACCTAAATGTCCATCATCAGATGAATGGATAAAGAAGATATGGCACATATATACATGGAATATTACTCAGCCATAAAAATAAATGAAATTGAGCTATTGGTAATGAGTGGATAGACCTAGAGTCTGTCATACAGAGTGAAGTAAGTCAGAAAGAGAAAGACAAATACCGTATGCCAACACATATATATATACGGAATTAAGAAAAAAAAATGTCATGAAGAACCTAGGTGTAAGAGAGCAATAAAGACACAGACCTACTAGAGAATGGACTTGAGGGGATGGGGATGGGGAAGGGCAAGCGGTGACAAAGCAAGAGAGAGGCATGGACATATATACACTACCAAATGTAAAATAGATAGCTGGTGGGAGGCAGCCTCATAGCACAGGGAGGTCAGCTTGGTGCTTTGTGACCACCTGGAGGGGTGGGATAGGGAGGGTGTGAGGGAGAGATGCAAGAGGGAGGAGATATGGGAACATATGTATATGTATAGCTGATTCACTTTGTTGTCGGGCAGAAACTAGCACACCATTGTAAAGCAATTATACTCCAATAATGATGTAAAAAAAAAAAAGATTACTTTGACTATTTGAGGTCTTTCATGTTTCCATACAAATTTTAAGGCTTTTGTTCTAGTTCTGTGAAAAACGCCATTGGTACTTTGATAGGAATTGCATTTAATCTGTAGATTGCTTTGGGTAGTACAGTCATTTCCACAATATTGATTCTTCCAAAGCAAGAACATGGTATGTATCTCAGTCTGTGTCATCTTTGATTTCTCTCATCAGTGTCTTAGAGTTTTCTGAGTACAGGTCTTTTACCTCCTTAGGTAGGTTTATTCCTAGTTATTTTATTTGTTTTGTGGCAATGGTGAATGGGTTTGTTTCTTAAATTTCTCTTTCTGATTTTTCATCATTAGTGTATAGGAATGCCAGAGATTTATGTGCATTAATTTTGTATCCTGTTACTTTACCAAATTCATTCATTAGCTCTAGTAGTTTTCTGGTAGCATCTTTAGGATTCTCTATGTATAGTATCATGTCATCTGCAAACAGTGACAGTTTTACTTCTTCTTTTCTAATTTGGATTCCTTTTATTTCTTTTTCTTGTCTGATTTCCGTGGCTAGGACTTCCAAAACTATGTTGAATCATAGTAGTGAGAGTGGACATCCTTGTCTTTTTCCTGATCTTAGAGGAAATACTTCCAGTTTTTCACCATTGAGAATGATGTTTACTGTGAGTTTGTCATATATGGCCTTTATTATGTTGAGGTAGGTTCCCTCTATGCCCACTTTCTGGAGAGTTTTTATCATAAATTGGTGTTGAATTTTGTTGAAAGCTTTTTCTGCCTCTATTGAGATGATCATATGTTTTTTTTCTTCTTCAGTTTGGTAATATGGTGTATCACATTGAATGATTTGCATACATTGAAGAATCTTTGTGTCCCTGGAAAAAATCCCAATTGATCATGTTGTATGATCATTTTAATGTGTTGCTGGTTTCTGTTTGCTAGTATTTTGTTGACGATATTTGCTTCTATGTTCATCAGTAATATTGGTCTATAATTTTCTTTTTTGTGATATCTTTGTGTGGTTTTGGTATCAGGGTGATGGTGGTCTTGTAGAGTGAGCTTGGGAGTGTTCCTTCCTCTGCAATTTTTTGGAAGAGTTTGAGAAGGATGTATGTTAGCTCTTCTCTAAACGTTTGATAGAATTCGTCTGTGAAGCCATCTGGTAGTGGACTTATTTTGGGAAGATTTTTAATTACAGTTTCAATTTCATTACTTATGATTGACCTGTTTATATTTTCTATTTCTTCCTGGTTCAGTCTTGGAAGTGTATACCTTCTAAGAATTTGTCCATTTCTTGCATGTTGTCCATTTTATTAGCATAGAGTTGCTTGTAGTAATCTCTTATGCTCCTTTGTATTTCTGCAGTGTCTGTTGTAACTTCTCCTTTTTCATTTCTAATTTTACTGATTTGAGTCATCTTCCTCTTTTTCTTGATTAGTCTGTCTAAGGTTTATCAATTTTGTTTATCTTATCAAAGAACCAGATTTCATTTTTTTTGATTTTTGCTATTGCTTTCTTGTTTCCATTTCATTTATTTCTTCTCTGATTTTTATGTTTTCTTTCCTTCTACTAACTTTTGTTTTTTGTTGTTGTTCTTCTTCTTTCTCTAGTTACTATAGGTGTAAGGTAATGGTTGTTTATTTGATATTTTTCTTGTTTCTTGTGGTAGGATTTTATTGCTATAACCTTCCTTCTTAGAACTGTTTTTGCTGCATCCTATAGATTTTGGGTCATCGTAATTTCATTGTCATTTGTTTCTATATATCTTTTGACTTCCTCTTTGATTTCAGCAGTGATCTCTTGGTTATTTATTTAGTAGCATATTATTTAGCCTCTATGTGTTTTTGTTTACAATTTTTTTTCCTGTAATTGATTTCTAATCTCATAGTGTTGTTGGGAAAGATGTTTTATATGATTTCATTTTTCTTAAATTTGCCAAGACTTGATTTGTGACCCAAGATGTTATGTATCCTGGAGAACATTCCATGTGCACTTAAGAAGAAAGTGTATCCTGTGGTTTTTAGATGAAATGTGCTATAAATATCAATTAAGTCTATCTGGTCTATTGTGTCATTTAAAGCTTGTTGCCTTTTTTATTTTCTGTCTAGACAATCGTTCATTGGTGTAAGTGGGATGTTAAAGTCCCCCACTATTATTGTATTACTGTCGATTTCCACTTTTATGGCTGTTAGCATTTGCCTTATGTATTGAGGTGCTCCTATTTGGGGGCATACATATTTTAAATTGTTATATCTTCTTCTTGGATTGATCCCTTGATCATTATATAGTTTCTTTCCTCTTGTCTTGTAACAGTCCTTATTTTCAAGTCTATTTTATCTGATATGAGTATTGCTACTCCATCTTTCTTTTGATTTCGATTTGCAGGGAATATCTTTTTCCATCTTCACACTTTCAGTCTGTATGTATCCTTAGGTCTGAAGTCAGTCTCTTGTAGACAGCCTATATATGGGTCTTGTTTTTGTATCCATTCAGCCAGTCTGTGTGTTTTGGTTGGAACATTTAACCCATTTATAATACATTTAATGTAATTATTGACATGTATGTTCCTATTACCATTTTCTTAATTGTTTTGGGTTTGTTTTTGTAGGTTCTTTTCTTCTCTTTTGTTTGCTGCCTAGAGAAGTTCCTTTAGAATTTGCTGTTGGGATGGTTAGGTGGTGCTGAATTCTCTTAGCTTTTGCTTGTCTGTAAAGCTTTTGATTTCTCTTTCAAATCTGAATGAGATCCTAGCTGGGTAGAGTAATTTTTGTTGTAGGTTTTTCCCTTTCATTACTTTAAATATATCCTGCCACCCCCTTCTGGCCTGCAGAGTTTCTGCTGAAAAATCAGCTGATAACCTTATGGGAATTCCCTTGTATGTTATTTGTTGCTTTTCCCAAGCTTCTCTTAATATTTTTTTTCTTTGAATTTAATTTTTATTACTTTGATTAGTATGTGTCTCAGTATGTTTCTCCTTAGGTTTATCCTGAGTGGGACTCTGTGCTTCCTTGACTTGGGTGGCTATTTCCTTTCTAATGTTAGGGAAGTTTTCAACTACCGTTTTTTCAAATATTTTCTCAGACCATGTCTCTTTCTTTTGTTCTTCTGAGACCCCTATAATTCTAGTGTTGGTGTGTTTAATGTTGTTCCAGAGATCTCTGATACTGTCTTCATTTCTTTACCTTCATTTTTTTTTTCTTTATTCTGCTCCTCCACAGTTATTTCCACCATTCTATCTTTCAGCTCACTTATTAATCCTTCTGCCTCAGTTATTCTGCTCTTGATTCCTTCTAGAGTATATTTCATTTCAGTTATTGTGTTGTTCATCTCTGTTTGTTTGTTCTTTAGTTCTTTCAGGTCCTTGTTAAACATTTCTTGTATAACCTTGATCCGAGCCTCCATTTTATTTCTGAGATTTTGGATCTTCTTTACTATCATTACTTTGAATTATTTTTCAAGTAGTTTGCCTATTTCCTCTTCATTTATTTGGTCTTGTAGGTTTTTACCTTTCTCTTCAATCTATAACACATTTTTTGTCATCTCATTTTTTTGATGGGTGGGGCTATGTTCCTGTCTTGCTGGTTGTTTGGTCTGAGGTGTCCAGCACTGGAGTTTGCAGGAAGTTGGGTGGAGCTGGGTCCTGTTGCTGAGATGAGGACAACCAGGAGAGCTCACACTGATTAATATTCCCTGGGGCCTAAAGTTCTCAGCTAGTCCAGCAGCTTGGACTTGGCATTCCCACCACAGGATCTCAGGCCTAACCCTTGGCCTGGTCACTTGAGGATTCCTCCCACCCACTTAGGTATCCAAGGTCCCCCAATAGCACCCAGTATGTGTTCTACAAGAATTTCTTCAATGCATTCTTTGTGTACTTGTGAGTAAATGCAAACTCCATGTCCTCCTATTCTGCCATCTTGACTTCATCTCCCTTATAATGAACTCCTTTAGGAGATCTCTGATCTCTCAAACCAGGTTAGATTTTAAATAATTTATTTATTAATAAATAATCTATAATATAATTAATATTATATACTTGCTTTGAATAAATACAAACACCAATAATACTTGGATAATGATTTATATAATTTATTTTCTTCAGTAGACTGTAAGAATTCTGAGAGCTCAGACCACAGCTTTCTTGTTTTTGGCTCTATCCCCAGAGTAAGGCACAGTGCTTTGCATTTTGTAAGAGATCAAACAATTTGTTAAATGAATGAATACAGAGAAGAAATGAACCCTCTTATGTAAGGCAGGAAGGAGCTAATTTCCATGAGTTATCATATATTTTATAAATAATGCCAAGGAAAATGTTCAAAATATAAGGACTGAAACACTAGAATCAAATATGTAGTATGATCTTATTTTTGTAAAAAAAATATACAAATGTAAAATGTTAAAAGTGCTTCAAGATGCTGTCTCTGTATAGTAGTATTATAATTTTTTGCTTTTCACCTTGAAATTGCCTATATATTTTTCTATTTTTAATTTTATTTTTGTATCTGTAAATTTATTGAATTTAATTTATGTATACAACACTTAAAGAAAACATATCATTCACAACTCTTATGTAGAAAAAACAGCAGTCCAGAGCAAACCACTTTAATTATTCTATGTACATATTTGCCTATATATTTTTGCTTAATACTAATTCATTACTTTCAATTTTAGATACTTATTGAATTAATACTCTGTGTGGAAACAATATAAGTCCTTTCAGAAAGAAAATTACAAAATCAGAAATGTGATTCTCTTTTTAAGAAGCAAATCAGTTTTAGTGCTGGACTTTGAATATTCCACTTTTGTCTTGATAAGAAAGCTGAATTTATGGCCTATAAACCAGGCAGACATCCACTGAAATGGTTAGAAAAGGCATTAATAGGTCAAACTTATCAGAGCAGTTAAATTTGACTCTTCTCTTTTCCACAGAATAAGAAACATATATACACACACAAATATACAAAGGATTGGTATCAAATTGTTTTACTTTAAAACCTGTCATTATCCTTCTGAAATTAAGTATCTAAGTTTATGCAAAAACCAAAATTACTAAAAAATGTTTTATAAAATTGAGCAAAGTCATAAAGTATGACTAGGGTAGGAGAGAGGGATGGTTCATAAATCACATCTGCCATTAATCAGTTATACATAAAGGGAACATAAAATTAAATCACTGCTTTTATTTTTCCTTTCCCATATCATTACCAAAATCAAGTTTGGCTTCTGGTCACTCAAAAGCCAATAATTCAAGAGGCAAGTGCCAGTAGAAAGGAGAGGTGCTTTAATCAGAAAAGCTGGCAATCTGGGGAGAAGGTGGACTCATGTCCAAAGAGCAACTCCAAAGATTCTGCTCAGGCATGACAATTCTTAGAGGGAAAAATGGGGGGAAAGGGTTTCAGTGAATCATTCAGGTAGGAGGTTGGTTTCTGCATTATTCTCCATTGTGTGCAAACTGGCTGAATCTCCCTTCAGATGTTATCTTGCTCGCATGATCTGCCTGCAGGATTCCTTAGGTGGCTGTTGGGGGTAGAGGGCTAATTATTCGTTCTTCTTTTTATTTAGGAAAAGAATTGACAAGTTAGGCAAGGCATGGTGTTCATTCAGGAAAGCATAAGTCAATAGTTAGTTTCAATTGCTTAGTGATCTCATTCCTATAATTGGGTGTTTGAGATTAGGTGGGGACAGAAATAGGTAAACAGAAAAGGGGCAAAATAGCTGCCTTCATTTTAAATAATTTCTTCCATGTTCCATACAAAAGTATCGGTATTGATTTTTAAATATATTATCATATTTTTCCCCCATTTCATTAACTTTACTTTGTACCTATCACTAATTCTTTATCCAAGATCTCCAATAGAATTGTAAAATACTACCTTTAAATATAATCAAATATATCAGGTAATTTACAAAATACATCTTTTCCTTGAGAGTACTCTCTTAGATCTGTGTCATTCTGTTCCAGTCTGATGTGGTTTCTCTCTACACCTACTATGTAGCTGTAATTCTGGATATTATTTTCAGAATCATTGTGGAATCATTCTACTTTTTTGGTTTCCCTGTTTTCTGGAACCTATGTCTTCTCTGTTAATCCATTCCCTCATTTTTATAGAGGAAATTCTTCCATAAGCCTTCAGATAAAGGACACATCAGAGGTACCTTTGAGATTTAGTAGTCTACATCTTCATTTTTTCATCACATGTGGTTGATGACTTATAAAAGTATAGGTTGGATATTATCTTCCATCAGTTTCTAAATACAGTGTTCCATTCTAGTTTCCAATGTGTAATTGAGAAACCTAATACAATCTGTTTTGAGATCTTTTACATGGTTTTTTGTTCTTTTTGTTGTGGTGGTGGTAATTGTGTTCTCTCAAGAAGCTTTCAGTGTTTTGCATTTACTATCATGTAAATTTATGTGGATCTCTTTTAATTCCATGTGCTAAACATTTTGTGGGAACTTTCAATTTGTGAATGATTCTCTTTCAGGACAGTGTAATTTTCTTATAATATATTTTGGGCATTCTTCTTTTGCTCTTCCATCTTTTTGAAATTTCTTTCAGTTACATATGGACCTCTTTGGGGAACCTCTAATTATTTTTTCCTATTTTCTATCTATTTATATTTATTACTTTCTATGATAGTGTCTCAACTTTACCTTTAACCTTTCTACTATTATATTTCTTTACTTGGGTTAATACATATATTAGTACATAATTTCTAAGAACTTTTTTGTTTGTTTTCTAATAGCTAATTTAAAATATGACACTTTATCCTTGTTTCATGGCTACAGTGTTTCTTTATTATTTCTCCATAGCCTTTTTTTTTTTTTTAATTTGTCTCTGCCCCATGCATTGACCTTGTTCCCTCTGATTTCAACTTTTGTTTAGTTGTATGTTTGTTTGCTTTGATTTTTTTCTCATAAAAATCTTTATTTAAATGGCTTGTGATCATTGGCTCCTGCTCATGACTAAGAGTGGGACTTAGGAGTGAGACACAGAAAAGCTGCTATGGAGTTCTATGTGTTTTGGAGTGAACTTGGTCAATGGGAAGACTGCACCAATGAGTGAGTGAGTGCTGAACCTGTGTTGTCGATATCTCTTTACATTTTCTTAGGCTGGCCTGTTTTCCCAGAGAACAATCCTCCAGTCTCCTGTTTGAGGTGGGGTAGTGGTGGAAGGCAGTAACAGGGAGAGCAGCATTTTGGTGGCTGACAGGATAAGGGAAACTTGGCATATTACTATTCCTTATTTAGAGTTTCAATTAATCTGCTTGTTTCTAATACTGTATTGCTTCATTAGTTACACTTTTTCTGGTGTTCCCAGAGCCTCTATGGTTAACCAGAGAATGATCATCCATTCTTCTGTCAGGTTGAGAGAGACAGTTGCCTGGCTTCAGTGGGACAAGATTTGAGCACTTAATTTTTCTTTATAAAAACCTGCATCTAACTTTTGGACCCATTTTTCATCACCCCTAACTTCAGCACTACATGGTATTTCTAATTCTTCAGCCTTTTCATGCTTCTGTTTTGTAAATGTCCTTGTATCTTTGTGACATTTCATAGATGAGCTGTAGGCAATTGTTTTACCACACTTCCTGCTCTTTTTTTCCCCCCATCTGCTTTCCATTGTACAAAATGTAGATATCTCTCATCTACTAAATACTTTTTTATTTGTCTGTTTATATATCTTCATTTTATCTGGGGTTTCAAAAGAGAACAGAGAAAGATGCATGTTTAATCTGCTGTATAATCTGCTATATTTAGCCAGAACCCATGCCTTGCCTATCTCTTTCTCTATCACTATCATCTAAATCAAGATTTCTTAAGAAAGGATACACATCAAAATCACATGAGGAAGTTTTTCATATCCTGTGAGATCTGGACATAATAGTTTTATATAATTTCATTATTTGTATTCACATGCCTAGCAAAACACTACTGATTCTGGTTATCTGTTTCAGGTTATTAATAATATGACTATGGATTTGCAAGTAGGCTTACATTTTAATACATATCTTCATATATCATCTTATTTGATACTCCCAGAAGCATCTGTTTTTCTTACCTATTTAATAGTTAATATCCTTTATCCTTTCTTTCTTCATAATACAACCACATTTTTGTCAATATGATCAAGGAAGTTAGTCTCTCCAGAGTCCCTGCAAGTTAGTGATGATGGGTAAGTCAGCCAGTCATGGTCTTTCTTCTCCAGTGAGTGTGTTATCCATGGGTGTGCACTATAAGAGACCTGGTGAATTAAGGAAGGGCAAAAAACTTGAGATTTCTATAGAATAAGCATTTTTCTTCCCTGGTAAATATAATTGGGTAAGATGGCACAACCGTTCTTGCTCTTGTCATATAGAATCAACAATAGTTGGTGCTATAACTGTCATGGTGAGATCAAGGGATCTCCTTGGTTTTCTCAAGGGAAAACCAAGGCACTGTCACAGAAGCTGACCAATATCCTCCATACCATTACACTACAAAATCCATGAATTCTGCAGTCATCTACTACCAGAATGATTGTTACATGATATAAGTATTCATAGTTTTAAAGTCAACGTCAGTTAGATATTCTATTATTAGAAACCTCGAATCTCCTACTGAACACCCTCATTAATACTTACAAAAATACCATACTCTAAAATATATTGCTTCCAGTTATCTCAATTTAAATCTGTGTCTAGTCAACTTGATTTAAATATCCTAGATTGAAACTAAAGGGCATGGAAGTGTCCCTTAAGTTTCTCAATTATGGTTACTTGATCATTCTTGATAAATTGCAATAGTAGTTTTATTTAATGGGAGGATAATGGGAAGAAGAAATGAGGTCATTTTATGAAAAGTGTCTTTTCTGAACTAATAAGAATTACCTCTACTACTGCTATTTTTAAAACTGGTATATAAAACTCCCTTTCCTTAGCTGACACCTGACAACCATTAAAGTGTCAGATGTCAATTGTGATGTGGCGGTTTTGTCATAGTTTTCCCTAATTAGCTGTTTTTATCTTATTACACCTCATATCATGTTCAAGCACTGAGAAAGTTCTGTGTCTGTGAAGAGGTATTGAATTGTTCAGCTGACTCTGTGAACTGCTGAGTGTTGTGGGTGGGGAAAGGGAGGAGAATGGAGAAAGTGAAGTGCTCACAGTTCTGAGCTCCTTGACCTGAGGCACCACTCCCTGTGCCAGTCACACACTAGAAATGTTTGAAGAAGTTCTTAAATGCCTTCCAGACTCAGTGGAACATTTGGAAAGTCGGGTTTTTTAATGAGAAAGGGCTTGTTACTTGTTACTGTATGGATTCTTTCATCAGTGGTATACTGCTTGGAATATCCTATAGAGTAAATAAGTATTTGTTATTGTGATTCAGAAGCCTGGATTTTTATGACTTGGGTTGTCACTAATAGTCACGTCATTGGATTAACCTATAAGACACTCAATAGGGATGTGATGTTTTGATTTCAGCCCTCTACAGTTTTGCTTTCCAGAAGTGTTCTTTAGAGAATGACCCCAACACAAGATTCTGGTATATTTTACCTTCTTACTGGAAAATATTTTCATGAAGAAATAAGTTTCTCAAAAGGGATGGAAAGGCAACCCTATAAATGATACAAACAGCTATATCATTCATTCATCATTAAAAATCCATTCAGTGATATAACTTAAAATTTGTCCATGTTTATAGATTGCTTACCCAGAGTCTGATAAGGAGGGATAATGTTTGACGGGAAAAGTGTAGTTCCTACCTCATTAGAACCCCCAGTCTGCTAGTGATGACATATACCAAGAGCATAGGTTTATAGAAAGAATTAAATTTGAACTAAAAGAAATCCTTAATAGTTTAGCCTACTACAATATATCCTTAATTTCTTCTCTGCTTTTTCTCACGTTTATCCCTCCTTGACTCACTTGCTTATCTGTTCATTAAGGAAGCATGAATGGCTCAGTTACTAAGTGTCAGGCATAGTTCTAAGCAGTGGACCAGCTCTTCCCAGGCACACATGTGAGAGGTGACAGCCTAACAGGATGGCAGTCATAAAACAACCAATTGCATATGTGATATTTTGAAAGGAATGAGGCTACTACAAGTGCATTTCACAATGTGAGACTGGGAAGGTTTCCTGGAGAAAGATAATTAAGCAGGATCTAGAAAGAAAAGGAAGAGACTCCTAGAGTATGTACTTATGTGGGTGATGTCTTATAAACCTCTCTGACTGTTATTTAGCATCACTGAATGTGAATATCCTTAACTACAGTATAGGCAACAGACTTAGTGAACAAGATGGACTTAATGCTCCCTTCAGTTTGACTAAACTTTAGATAGGTTTCTTCCTAATTATAGGCCTCTGAGCTCCCTCTTCTTAGAGCATTTCTTCTCCCCTTGAAATATAGATTTTCTCTCAGTCACTTGCCAATTTTACAAACCAACAATGTCTTTCTCAAGGACCTGGGAGTTATCTTTTTGAATCATCAAGAAAGACAGTGCCCCTATCTCCTAGTCTCTGTGGGAGAGAAGGAGCCTAACTTCTATTAAGTGCCACTTAGCAAACCCAGATGGCATAATTATATTGATCACCCTCCCTTAATTCCCTATAGTACTCTTCCACTAGCTTACCCCAGTGCTTAAAAACCTCTCCTGACTTTTGTTTCAGTGGAGCTGAGTTTAGTCTTTCTCTCCTATTTCAATAGTCTTGAATAAAATTTTATTTGCCTATTTGCTCCACTCAGTGCAATTTTTCTTTGACATTTGCAAGCATGGGTTGCAAAGACAGTAGTATGTTTAAAGTCACAAGACCAAGATTCAAGTCATGTAACCACCAGGAAAACTGCTAAATATTTCTGCTCCTTAATTGGTACAACTGTAAAAGGAGTACAAAATATTCCCACCTTATTATGTCATCAGAAGCACTAAATGAGATCATGTTGTAAAAGCATCTTGTAAAGTGTTGTATGCTTTGTACATGGGAATTTTATTCTGCCCTCAGCAGCTAATATAGGGTTGAAAAAGTGGGAGTACAATGGTTGAACACATGAGCTCTGAAATCAGAATGACCCTTAATAAGCTTCATAACCTCTCTTTGTCTCAGTTTCTCTAAATGAAAATGAGGATATAGAACTTCCTAGTGTTGTAAGAAACTAAGGAATTAATTTAGTGCTTAGAATAGTATGTGGCAGATAATTTGCATGAGTGAAAATATAACATATGTACTATATGTTCACAAATGTAGTTAGATCTTCCCTCTACTTAAAAGTGTCTGGTGGTTCCTCAGTGTTTTTGGTTTAAACCCAAAGCTTTATTGCAAGCCATTCTCCCTGATAACCTATGATCCAATCTGAATGTTGTTTTTTATAACTTCATTCAAGTATAATTGATCTACAATAAACTGCATGTATTTAAAATTCATTTTTGATGGTTTAAAAATATTTATACATTCATAAAGTTACCAAATTGTATTATTTTACGTATTTTATTATTTAAAAAGTAGGATTCTGTGGGCCTCAGATTATGCTTTTTCATCACTCAGGACTTCTTTTCTTCTGTTTTTCCCCACCCCACTCCAGAAATTTTCACCAGAGTCCTTCTGATTTATCCTTGAGATCAATTCATAAGTTACCTCTTCAGAGAAGCCCTTCCTAACACCCCAGACTGAACCATCTAGTCACATAGCTCCCCAGATGTTTCATTCATATGACTTCTCAGAGTTTTGAACTCATGTAATTAATATTACACCACTATTTCATTCTCTCTGACTGGTCTGGAAGCTACCTACTTGGTAAATATTGTATTACCAGAGCTGAGCATATAACCCTTTGGCACCTAATTGGAAATATAGCTTTCTCAAGACTAATATTTGTCTGTGAACTTTTTGTATAATATTTTGGGCATGCAAAGTTTTTTAATCTTTATAAAGTGAACTATGTCAGCCTTACCTATGGAAGTATACTGATCTCTGCAGGCTAGGCTCTTCTCCATGTACATATGCAGATCTTCATCCAGGAGACACTTTACACCACCTTCTAGGCTCCAACCGGGCCCACAGGGGGAAAAGGGCTGCCCAGTGCTCTCCACTTCAGTGGACAACTGTCTTGGTTTGCCTGGGACTGCTGAGAAATTTCCTGAGACATGGAACTTACAGTGTTAAAATCAAAATAGTTTTAGGCTAACCAGTACTACTCCCCACCCAAGCTCTCCCAGAGGCACTCCTCTCTCAGCCAGCTGCCTGCCGATCTCAGCAGCCTCTTTCTAGGTATGGAAGGCTGGTGGGGGTTGGAAACAGAGAATTCAAGATTCAAACAGATCTGGTCACTATCTTCCCTGAAGTCTATGCATATACCACTTAGCCTAGCACAGAATATACACTCAAAAATCTCTGTTGAGTGAATAAATGAATTCAACATTTTTTTTTTAATATAAAGTAGATAAGTGTCTGCCCACAACACCCTAGAAGCTCTTTGGAAAGTTATCATGCATCTCAGCACTGACACCACCCACAGCACGTGGGAATCATAGAATTCAGGGCAATGGGTGTTATTTTCCCTGATAGAAAAACTAAATAGGAGTTTTAGGAAGACATTTAATTAATAGTAAGCAATTTATTAACACAATTGGAAATTATATGTAGAAAACATTCTCCCTTTGGACAAAAGTTTCCCGTTCGTCATCCCCCTTCCTTCATCTCCTGGCAACCACCGCTCATAGAAATATCAATAGTTCTATGAGTTTGACTATTTTATATACTCATATAAGTAAGGTATATAAAATAATATTTGTCCTTCTGTGACTGTCCCCAAGTCCATCTATGTTGATTAATGGTATAAAGTTACAGTTATACAAGATAAATAAGCTCTAAAGATCTGCTATACAACGTAGTGCCTGTAGTTAACAGTCTTGTGTACCTGAAAAATTAAGAGGGTAGATCTCATGTAAAGTGTTCTATTCACCAAACAAACAAAGACAAAAAGATGAGGGGACACAAGAATCTTTTGGAGGTTATGGATATGGATATGTTTATTATCTTGATTATGGTGAGGGACTCACAGGTATATGCATACATCCAAACTCATCAAAATGTATACATTGAATGTGTGAAATTTTTGTACATTAAGTATAACTCAATAAAGTTTAAAAAAAGGAAATAAAAACTTCTCCTTGACTCCAAACTTCAATATCTGTTTTTTACTCTGTCACTACACAGGTGGAAATTTTACTTTCTGAGCCCCAAATCTTATCTCCTCAACTGGACAAACACTTCCATCACTAGACCTCCTTAATTCATCTACCTGTTGTGTCTTAGAACTCTTGTTCTAAACTCTTTGGCTTTTTCCAAACCCAAACAGTGCTCTCTATAGTCATGTATTCACAGATTCAGACTTCAGTCTCCAATCTATACTGCATTCTAAATTTTTGCTTTCCTTTCTCAATTACTGCAAATTCAGATTTAATACTCGGTCAGCATGAGCTATGGATGTACCAGTTGTTGATAAATGTCATCTGTATTTATTGGTCCTCTGTAGTACTAATTGTTAAATATTTTCAATAATAACTGTGATGCTATGGTGGCTGATATTTCAGAATCTCCCTGCATCCTCCTCCTGCTGTCATATTATAAAATTCAAACACATCTGGGATAGGTAAATCACTAATATATCATTCACCAAGATATGAGCAATTTATTAAACCTTGTTCTTTTTGACCAGTGAGATACATCAATAATAAGTTATTGAGATGGGAATAGGCTGAAGGGAAAATAATTAGAAGGGGAAGAAAGGCCAGAAAACCAATCACTATCTTTGTATTCCTCATGTCTTGTTATATGTCTGATAAATCATAAACACTCAAATACTTGAATGAATATATGAATCATTAAGTGAGTGCATGAATAAATAAATGAAACATACTCAAAATAACCTTTGTCTCATTTGTATTTGTATATAGAGGTATCTCGGGGATAATATCTAATTGTTCCATTGCTTCAGAGAATGCCACCTTATAGAAACTTTTTTAGCTCTAATTTTAATTCACATCTTACTTACTGTTTTTTTTGGATTCCTTCCTACCTCTTATCTTGTGAGAAACTGCCAAAAAGCTTCTGCTTACCTGATCTCCTCTCATGATGATTTACCATTCAGTTAATTTTGACCTCATTATTTAATTTTTTTCTCTTAGACTTTCTCTTCTTTCCCTTCCCTTTCCTTCCTGAACAGTTGTCTTAAATCCATTAGATAAGAGCTCATGAGAAGGTGAGATGGAGCCATAGTAGCTCAGAGTAGGGTGAACGGGGTGTCCACATGAGAGTGGGGGTGGGGATTTGGAATTAGCAATAGGAGGTTGATTATATACTGGTAGAGTGTGCAAATAGGTAAGTAAATTAGGGATAATAGGAGTCAACTTTCTCACTGTTGAAGGAAGTTACAAATATAGAAAGGGGAAAACTAGAATGTACCACAAGAAATGTGGTGTTGGATTTAAATTGGAAATATCTGTGTGTGTGTGTGTGTGTGTGTGTGTGTGTGTGTGTATAGAGAGAGTAGATAGATAGATGATAGACAGATAGATAGGTGAGTGTGTATGTATATACATAGACACCCTGGCTCTGTACACTCACAGGGACCACATGCAGTGATATCCCAATATCAATAAGCACATCTAGCACCAGATGTTTTCTAAATATCTACCTAAAAGGAAGCAAGACTTTTGTAGAAATGGCTGATTCCAGGTCTAGGATAAATAAAATAGAACATGATCCCAAAACATCTTATTGTGCCAGAAAATAAGGTTCTCAAATATTGTTGTGAGCATGCCTAAAGACACAGGAACCAGGATGAAGGGGCTCCTGGTAGACAAATCTAAGACATTTTGGCATCAAAGTAAATAACAATTATAATCCATTGAATAAAATAGGAATCCATGACTCCATACAGACATAAGCATAGTAATATATTAAAATTTTGGTGAGAAACAAGATGTTTACATATTTTCAATTTATTTCACACAAATGCTTATAATTTCAAATAGAAAATGAGTAGCTTTATGTAGATAAGATGGGCTGACTATCTTAGATTAATAATCAAAGTTAATATCACCAATAATGCGACACACAAATTGTGTGACACATGATAGGAACTAAAAAAAAAACAAAAAAAAAAAACAAAGCAAACACAACAAAACACAACATCACTATAGTGCTATTTCTGCCTGAGTTGTATAACCTAAATATAATTGTGAAACAACATCAGACAAACCAAACTGAGGCACATTCTACAAAATAGCTTCTATTCTTCAAAAGTTTCAGAGATTAAAAAAAAAGTCAAGAGAAGACTGGAAAACTGTCCCAGATTGAAGGAGATTAAAGCAACATGGCAACTAAATGCAACATGTGATGCTTAACTATATCTTTGTGCTATAAAGGACATTGTTGTGAAAACTGGCAAATCTTGTATGAGGTCTAGGGAGCATTTGGTGACAGTACATCAGTGTTAATGTCCTGACTTTGATGTTTGTATTGGGTAATTTGAGAGAATGCCTCTGTTTATAGAAAATATGCACTAAATATTCCAGTGCAGTCAAATAATATTGCAACTTATGCACAAATGTTCCAGAAATAAAGTTTTCCTTGTATATACCACATTTCTGAAAGTTTGCTTCTTTTCAGACTTAAGAAAAATATTTTTAAAAGAAACATTTCCAGATGCTCCTTTTTCCTGTCTCTCTTGAGTTGACAGGTGGCCCCCAGACCATCTTCCTTTATCCCTCCCTCCCCATTCCCAACAGCATTCACAGCCATTTAGGTGTGCACAGTGTTTAAATAAAATTTGAAGTAAACAGCACTGAGTTGGAGAAGGGGTGATTTCACTGAAGCATGATATGACGTAACTTAAGGTTAAATCAAATGGACATTGTAGTCCTGGAAAATTCTCCTCAGACAAATAGTATTGGCAGAATTTTCTTCTAAATGCTGCTGGCCTGGACTCCTATGAATCCCCATAGCACCAGGTTCTCCTTGCAACACCTTTTTCTCTGCCTCTCTGTACACATCCTCCCAATGTGTGCATGTCTTTATGTAGATCTCCATACCAGTATGCCAAATGCAAAACCATTATGCATATCCCAGGGTGCCCCACATTATAACCAAATAGCCCCGCAAACCTGTATACCTGAATATTTCTATCCCACAAAATAATTCTGTAGTCAGCTCCCAAAATAAGAGCACCTGCCATCAGCTCTCCACTTAATATTCACTGTAAACTGTAGTGCCATGTAATAACACAGTGAGAACTTGATAAAATGTTGCCAAATTAATGTTGAGAGTAGGTCTTAAAAGTTCTCATCACAAACAAAAGTAATTATAACTATGTGTGGTGGTGGATGTTAACTAGACTTACTGTGTTGATCATTTTGCAATATATATAAATATTGGCTCATTATGTTTTCACCTGAAACTAATTCATTATATGTCAATCATATATCAATAAAATTTTTTAAAATAATGAAATTACAATACTAATATTGGAGTATTTACCCATTTAACTTCTAGAAATATTCTAAATTCAGAAACACACAGACTGGATGGAAAGGATGCTCTTTTTTCCCACCTTTATTGAGATATAATTGACTTATAACATTATTGACATTTAAGGTATATATGTGATGAGTTGGTTCATGTATATGTTGTGAAATGTTTACCACAATAATGTTAGTTAACACATCCTTTACCTCATATAATTACCATTTTGTTGTTATTGTCATGATGAGAAAATTAAAGTTCTACTGTCATAGCAACTTTCAAGTATACAATACAGTATTGTTAAGTATAGTCATTATGCTGTACAATAGTCCCCTGGAACTTATTGAAGAATGGATGTTCTTTTGTCTGAACACATGATAAATGACTTAGCTCTGAATCAATCCATCTATTCAGTGCATTTGTGATTTTGCTTATAAATTGAGTAGGCAAGGTGAGATAATTTAAAATAGTAAATCAGCTTTTCCTAAGATTCCATAGATCATTTGGTATGTGAATGAATTCATCTCTGGGTTTCCTAGTTGCTTAACTTTGACCATTTCAGTTAATGAAATGTAAACATGCCATCTAATTAATGAAGCCATTTCTCTTGTCAATACAGATATTTCTCTAACTCTTAGATCAATGTTTTTGTAGGCAGGTATTCCAGATATATAGTTTTACTCCTAGCATTAGTACATGAAATATTTTAGACAGTGTGCATTTGGCATTAAATTTGTTAGAATAACAGTTGCCTAACTCTTGTTTAAATTAAGTTTTAAGAATTTTATCAGTATAGTCTGAGTACCTTGCCAGCATTGAGACATAACATCTTTTATATCCAGTGTGGAATAATTACAGACTGAAAAATTTAATGCAGTCCTGATTTTGTCAATGATATATCACTAGAGTCTCTTAAAAGTTGCAATAGTACAGGGCATATGAAAATCAGAAGAATATAAGTGTCTTAGCTTACAACGATAATGAGTATGACAGTTTTCTGAAGTAGCTGTAAATCAAAAGTACTATAGCTATAAAAAAAAAAAAAAGATGTACGGTACTCAGATAAGATCCTATATTGCTGCTTCCCTATAAAAGCTGTGCATACAAATGAGAAGGAGGCATCCACACTGTCTTCAGGGAATGGTCTGTCCCTGAGCAGAAAAGATGATGATGTAGAGTTGTTTTTGAAAACTGCTGAAGTTCAGCTTCATCTGGTAGGAGCCAAAGCAGGGCAATTACATCTGGGACACATTCGAAATCAGTTCAAAGTAATAAGAAACCTGAAATCACAGAGAACAAATGACATTCCAGGCTATAGAATTGAGGAAACGTGTTTTCCAATTTCATGTTTATTATCATTGGCTGACTAAAGGTTTTTCTTTAAACTAAAAGAAAAAAAAATGTGGGTCTGAATAATATATTCTTCAAGTTATCCAAGTAGAGACATAGTTTTAAATCTATTTAACTGACTTTTCCTTAGGAGGTTACATAAATGAAAATCAAAAATGAATCCATCACTGAAAAAAGCAAAGTAGTAGAAATTAGATTTTAGTAAAATTAAATCGGGTAGACTTCTTTTTGGTATTATGTTACTATTGAATGGAATGAGATGTTTTCTTGTTTATGTTGAAAAGATGTTAATTATAATTGATAAAAAATTAAGCTCAACATGTCGTTCACAAGGTGTTTTGGAAATAATAAAAACTGGTTATGGAGCAAAGACAAAAATTCAGAAAATAGTTAAGAATACTAATATTCATTTTAATGCAATTACATTGCACAAAAAATAATATCCAGTTTTTGTCCATGAGTTCATTGACAGCTATTAGTGTCCAGGTGGGTCAAACCTGAGAGAGTTATCAGATCAAGCTTAAGATGGCTTAAACAAAATAGAATCCTGGATTCACCTCAGTAAAGAAGTCAAGATTGCAGTTGGCAAGACAATGACAGGTGTCAGATTATTATACAGTGGTGGGATACAAGTCCTACTTGATGGACCTGTGGCAGTCATCTATATAGTTAGGATTCTGGGCTAATTTTAAGATATCTGCAGAAACCATGTACATCTTTTGCTATCTTCTTAGATTATGGCCGTTATCTAAGTCATTTCATCCATCAAACATTTATTGAATACCTGCTATTGGCAGGTATTGTGAAAAATAATGGGATACAGCAGGAATCAAGATATAAATGATCTCTTCCCCTCAGAGTTTATAGTGGGGGAAGACCAATGAAAGGAAATAACAACACAGTATGATAAGAGCAATAAGAGTATGGAAGACTGGTGCTTTACCTAGTCTAAGAATGGAGGGTGTCTGGTCAAAACTCTTGCTGTCAGTTCTTTAAATTATATACTTCGCCAGTGTCTAGGTAAAGTTTAACATGTTTACCATTTCCATGATGATTTGTGTGTCAGTAAGCTTTTGCTATGCAACATACCACCTCAAGATTTAGGGACTTGAAACAACAACCATTTATTTGCTCACAATTCTATTGGTTGACTAGGTGGTTCTTCTGGTCTTGAGCAGCTTGTCTCAACTGCTGCCAGCAGTCAGCTTGTCTGGGGCTAGGCACTCTGGGGTGGCCTTATGCACATGTCAGAACCTTCAACTAGGCTTGCTAGAGTGTCTAAAATGACTGGTCTCTGATCTTCTAATAGGCTAGCTTAGGCTTTTTCATAGGGCAGCCTACAGATTCCCAACAGCAACAGAGAGTGAGGCCAACTTTGCAGGAACTATTTAAGCCTCTGCTTATATGAAATTTACTAACATCCCATTGGCCAAAGCAAGCCCTATGGACAAGCCCCTATTCAAAAGGTAGAGAATCAAAATTTTCAATAGATGGGTGAACTGCAAAATATTCTCTATTACACTGTTTAAAAGAGGAAATGACTTTGCTGTTAGGACACTGTCTGATTGATAAAACTTTTCAACTCCCCACTAATTTAGGAAGAAGCTTAAACCATTAAAATTGACAAAATGTTCTTCCCCAGTCTGTGCCACTTAACCTTGTTCTCCACCACTCCCTAGTATTAAAGCTTTAGACAGAGAGTTACATAAACTTTCCTTTACATTCTCTCTGCAAGTGAGATTTGCTTATCCTTCAATGCTTAGCATAAGCTCTACATTTTGTTCACGTGTTTCTTATTACTCTGAATGAAAATGACTGTGGCTCCAGCCCAAATCTCTTATATCCAAATTGTTTTCAAGAGAGTTGTCTGCTACTGATTTTCCTCAGTTCAGACAGTACATATTCACTGCAGCACATACTGTTGCTCTTAATCTTAAACTCACTAGGATCTTACTTAACCACTTCTTTAAAGTTTATCTTTTTTCCCTAATTAGAAGCAAACCCCTTGAGCACTAGAGCTTTTTATTTTATGCTTTATCAGTAGTTTTCCTTGAGTCTTTTAAATGTATGTCAAATTATTCTTCCATAAAATATTGTATATTATTTTTCATGATTTTATTTATAAAAATATGCAAAATGAGATATTCATTAACTTTTCATTTACCTCAAAATAATTTACCATTTCTTCTAATATTTTGATTTTTCAACTAAGAAGCCCAAGACAATCAGTTTAATAGATTATGTGGCTTAAAAGAGTTGAGAATGAAAATTGGTAAAACATGGGAGTTGGCCAAGTGTGACAGGTAAGGAATAACCATTAAGACACTTTCAACAAACATTTATAATGGATGTGCCATTTTCTTCTTTGCAAAATCTTTGCTTCACTCATTTATGACATCTGCTGAGAATCTAGGACAGAGCAGATTCTGTGTATTCACCAAAGCAGACGCAGAGTGTTTGAAGTAAAACAAAAGGTCAAGTAGTAATCTTCTGCAAAGAATATGAACTTTCCCGGGCTTCCCACGTGGCGCTGTGGTTGAGAGTCTGCCTGCTGCTGCAGGGAACACGGGTTCGTGATCCAGTCCGGGAAGATCCCACATGCCGCGGAGCGGCAAGGCCCGTGAGCCATGGCCGCTGAGCCTGCGCGTTGGGAGTCTGTGCTCCACAACGGGAGAGGCCACAACAGTGAGAGGTCCGCGTACCGCAAAAAAAAAAAAAAAAGAATATGAACTTTCCGCCATGTGGATATCAATGTTTCTAATTTTTTGTTGCATATTGACATAAATACGTTAATAAGATGCCAGAAAGTCTGATTGAAAGGGAGAAAGTAGCCAATTTTCTCCATGCTTAGTATATAAAATATCAATTATATGTATGCTTGGAAACATTTGAATCCTTGGAAAATTGCTTTGCTTTAACATCAGAATGTTAGGTACTGAGTAGAGACTTTATAACTACCTTCCTTTATTTTCATAAATATATCACCTTTCTCTCCATTTGAGTAAAAAATCCTGAAGAGCAGGTGGCCTACATGTGTGATCCATCCTCTTCTATATAATTAGCTCTGTGACCTCTCTAAGCCTTTGTTGCCTAATCTATAAAGTGGAGATGTTAATACCAATCTTTACTATTTTATAGAGTAATGAGAACACAATCAAATAACACACAAGAAAATTCTTTATAACTGGGAAAACAGTAGGGGGAAATTGCATTATTACAGTATTAGAGCATAATACCTAAGTGCCGTTCCACCACTCCCTACTCAAATGTCTCATTCTAAGCAATCCTAGACCAGAATCTTCCAATGATTGACTATGTAGCCTTTAGCAAGTCAGTCACCTCTCTTTATCACATTTTTCTCATCTAGCTTTACTAGATGATATTAAGGTCCTTTCTATCCTTTAAAATTCTGTGATAAAACAAGTTAAAAAATCTATTATGGAATGTTCTCTGAAAAAAAACATTAAGAAATAATGTGAGCTTCCTCTCCTTTAACTGATGTCTGTTGGCAAAATTACATTTATAGATTTGATTATATTTATAATTTTGACTAATTAGGTTAATTAATCTTTGATCACTTCATTAATTATATAAGGTGATTAGATTAGAGATTATATTAAAACCTAACTTTTTATAGTGGTCTAAAAGGCCCTTTATTTTCTGGCTCCTGGCTTTGTATAAGTTTTTAAAAATGGCTCCATATTATTTGATACTTCTCCCAATGAGTGACAGGGTCAATATCCCCTTCCCTTGAATCTGAATGAATTCTTCAAATAACAGAATACTGAAATGATGCTACCTGACCTCAAAAGCTGGGTTATCAAAGGCCATACCACTTCTGCTTAGATCTTTTGAAATGCTTACTCTCTGGTTGTTCCCTTTTGGGACCTTCCTTAGAAATCAGCCTCCATGCTGTGGGATGCCCAAGCCACAAGGAGAGGGAATATGCATATGCTTTAATCAATAGTCCCAGTGGGGTCTAATTCTTCCCAGTCCAGGTTCCAGGCTTGGGAATAAAGAAGCATCCAGATGATTCTAAAATGAAGCCCCAGACATGGTGGAGCAGAAATAAGCCATCTCTGCTACCCCCTGGACAAAACATTGACCTACCAATCTATGAGCATAAAAAAATGCTTATTGTTTATACCACTTGCTTTAGGATTCTTTGTTATGCAGCCATAAGTAGCCAGATCAGTCTACCTCTTTGACTCTCTCTCATTTGTTATGCTCTAGATACCCTGACTTCCTTTGGCACCTGTACTGCGAAAGGGTTTTCCTGTCTGGGGACCTTTATTCTTGCTGTGCCTTCTGCCCAGAGCACTTTCTGTATACAACATCCACCTATGTGTAGATATCTACTTATTAATCTTTGATGGCCATTTAGCTCCTCCTAAGAGAGGTTTGCCCCTAATTACCTTGCCCAAAGTAACCTCCCTACACACCATCACCAGTGCTTTCCATCATCTAAAATTACCTTACATGTCTATCTGTGCGTTTATTATTCATCTTACTCATATAATATTCACCATAAAAGCAGAATGTTTTTGCCATCTTGTTCACAGGTATATATACTGCTCCTAAAACACTTTCAGTGAATAATGAACGTAATGTGCATAGGAAAGATCTTTCATATAGGCTTAAATGTATATTCTTAATCCCAGCATTGAAAATTAATATCAAAAGTCTATAATGGGCCCTGTACCTCTGAATTTCTCACATGTAGTTGAGATTATTCCAAAGCAAGTATGCTGTGCATATTGTTTCAAGGATAATACTTTCTCTATACATATGACCATTTCTTCATAAAACAATAGGATAAAACATTATATTGTAATCTACAAATTACTATATCATGGATTCTTAACAGAAATAGCAACAGATATTATATCCAATTAGGATAAATTATCATAGGAAAGTATAACTAAGAAATAGATTTTCACTGTGCCTCACCTCAGTTCAACACTGATTTGTCTGATTTTCATTTATTTTCTTGCACAATTATAATTGATGGTATGAATAGTAAACTGATTATCCTCCCTTTACCTCAATAATCCTCTTTCTCTGTCTACTGAAATCCAGTTCTTCCTTATATTACTATTCCCCTATATTTGGCCCATGTATATATATTTTTAAGCAGATAGCACACAGAGTTCTCACATCTCCCCCTTCCCCACAAAGGTTCCCATGTTATTAACATCTTGCATTTATGTGGCTTATTTGTTACACTTAATTAACA
The DNA here is from genome assembly GCF_059928025.1 of Delphinapterus leucas. NCBI lineage: Eukaryota > Metazoa > Chordata > Mammalia > Artiodactyla > Monodontidae > Delphinapterus > Delphinapterus leucas. The sequence continues at coordinate 36,142,836 of NC_143147.1, forward strand.
AATATTGTTACCTTATTATTAAGTAAAGTTCTGGTGGGCCTGGGAAGGCCTTCCTCTGGAGCCTCCTGGCCCTGTTTGCCTCTAACCCTTAGGGCCTATGAGGGCAAGACCCTTCTTCTGGAGAGAAGAACACGGTTGTTGTTGTTGTCACTGTATGCCTCCCCTTCACTGTCACCTCCATGGGGGGATTAACCAAAAGCCACCCTGACCTTGTTTTCATGGACACACAATAAAAGATCATTTACTTTAAAAAAATGAAAGCTTACTCTTTCTGTTGTACAGTCTATGGTTTTTGACAAATGCATATTTTCATGTATGTACTCTTACAGTACTATAAAAAATAGTTTCAGTATCCTAAAATCTCCTGTGCTCCATCTATTCATCCTCTTTCTCCCCTAACCCCAGCAACTACTGATCTTGTTGTTTCTATAGTTTTCTCTTTTCCCAAATGTCATATAGTTGGAATTATACTGGCTTCTTTCACTTAGCAATACACATTCCTCCATTTCTTTTGTGGCTTAATAACTCATTTCTTTTCATTTCTGAATAATGTTCCATTGCATGGATGTACTAAAGTCTGTCTATTCATTCACCTATTGAGGGATATTTTGGTTGCTTCTAGTGTTTGGAGACTATAAGTAAAGATTCTATAAATATTTGCATGTAGATCTTTGTGTGGCATATTATCTGGTTCTAAATTACTATGATGATTGTCTAACTAGTATCCCTGTGTCCAAGTGTTTGACCCAATACAAGCTCTACCATGGAGTGATTGTTCACCATAGAAGGTGTAACCTTGTCACTGTCACCATTATGCTGAAAGCTTTCAGAATGTACTCAGTGAAGTTTAAATTATTAGCATGACATCAATGGACTTTTATCACCAAATCCCAAAAGATCTCTCCCAATTTATACACCAAACCACTGCCCTCCAGACATGGTAAAACACCTGACTTCCAAGGATGTAGCTCTTATTCCTCTGGTTTCTGCTGATCTCTGAGCCTAGCGTGCCCTTCCCTGGTCCTAGCATGTCCTTCCCTATCTTGATTTCTTATTCAGATACCTGTCTCCCTGATGCCTTTGTCAATTTCCAGAATAACCTCTCTCCTCTTTATCCCCATAGCACCTGCATCATATGCCTGTGATAGTATCCACCGAAGTACGTTGCAGTGATTTATTTGTTTGACTCTCTTCCTCAATGGACTGTGGCAATGGCATATCACAGTACATGTTTTATGGTAGTCTGCTTAGAGAGTGAAGCATGAGGTTTTAGAATGGATACTGGATACATCAGCAGACCAGACTTTGAGTTCCAGCTTTGCCACTTACTAGCTAGTTGTGTAAGCTCTTGCAAGTCTACCAAAATTTCAGAAACAAATTTCTATTTGAAACTTTATAGTATTACTTTCTGCTATAAAGTTACTACAAATATTAAATAGTGCCTGCAGATTTTTGTAAACTCTTAAGTGCTAATCTTGTGAAATATTTCCAATGGACTTTCAAGGATAAAACCTTAAGATTATTATTATTAACAGAATAAATCCCATCCAAAACAGAGAAAAAATAGATACATTATTATATGATTATAAACTTTCTATAGTTAGAAAAGACCATAGAGGTAATTTCATTCAACCCTTTAGTTTTACAGATGAGGAAATCGTGATCATAATAGGTTAAAAGGTCTGCATACAGTCACAGCAATGACATAGTTGAATTAAAAGCTGAATTCAGCATGGCCAAAGGAAACAGTTAAGGAAGATATGTTAGACTAAAATGGGATAAATCTTGAAAATCATTTGAGCTTAAAAAAATTGCTTGAATTTTCCAGTTTCTTTACAACTTAAAAAGCAAATTTACTTTTCAGAGAAGATTCAATTCCAAGAAAAAATTCAATTTAATGTTTTTATTAACCTGACCATGGACATGACTGAACTTCTATTGGAGTCCTTCCTCATAAAGTGCACAGATCACTATGATTGAGAAATTGCCATTTAGGAATCATATACTGTAAAATTATACATATTCTCATTTTATGTATCTATTATGAGCTCAGAATCTTAGAAGAGCCCAAACCTTTAAGCAGCCCCACCACCATCCCATCTACCTGCACTCATCTAGTTTTATCCTTTTAAATTTAAACCCTTGATCCATATTGCAAAATAAATATCCCATGGGAGGAAAGCACTTTCAAGTGTAAAGGGCTCAAAATAGAAAGATGGGGGCAGAAAGCAGACAGAGGAAATGGAGTCTTGAAGAACTACTTTATTAATGTAGGAAAGGAAAAAAAATAACTGTTAAATTGACTGTGGAAAACTGTCTGCTAGGAAAATAATATATTAATATAAGGTTGATAGTGGATCATCAAATGGATTGATGATCTATGGTGGGTTAAGTTTTGCAAATGATTGGGGAGGCTTGGAACAGCTGCTAGGAAGAGAAAGAGGAGGACAAAGGGAGAGAGATGCTCTGCAACCTGCGGGAGGCCAGGGCACTTTATTGCTAGAGTGGGTTTGGGTGAGGTTCATGCTGAGACAGAGAATGGAGATCCACTGAGAGGAGAGACTTGAGGGAAAACAACAATTTAGCAGAAGCAGCAAACAAAATAATTATAATGTAAATTTTTGAGGTGAGAAGCCCTCCATTTGTCCCTGGAGTTATTTGGAGTAATGTCAAGGTTCTATCCTAGGTGATATTCAGGTTCAAACCACTTTTACTTAAATCTTAAAAGACAAGGTGACTCTAGTACTTAGAGACTATGAAGGCCCTTGGTCTTCAGGTTGTGCCTGTTTGATACTTTATTTCTCAGTTCAAGTGATTACTTTTCAGTTCAACAATAAGAGATATACTTGAGAACATGAATGGGTATTAATTTCTCTGAACCTTACCAAGTGGTCATGACTCAAGTTTTTTCTTTCAACCTCACGAAGTAAGAGGCTAGGAATATAGCATGACTGAGTAAGAATGCAACTGCACAAGAGGCAGGAGAGCCCACATGAAGATCTACCCTTCACAAATCAGGTGTGTGGCTTGGAACAAGTGGCAGTTTCTCTGACCCTCACAGTCTTCATGCTTACATTGAGGAAATGGGACCAGATTAGTGGTTTTCAAACGTTTTTAAAGTTATATGTGCTATATTATATGCTTAATAGATGTTATTACTTATGGAAATAGAAAGCAGGCAAAATTTAGATGATAAGATTAAAATATGCACACTCAAGTTTTGTTTTTTTTTTTTTTGGTTTTGACAACAAAAACAGTGATGGTAGTTAATATTTGAGGTGGGAGGAAGTATGTTAAAGTAAAATTTAAAATTCTGACAGAGTTCAGGAAGAAATAAGAAAATAAGTCTGTATTTTCAAAATATAAATTCTATTTTTTTTCTATTTAAACATGCAATTTGGAGGGACAAGCACAGCTTATGGGTCTCCTAAAAATGGGGCATGGTGTCACAGGCTCAAAAATAACATAGCAGTCAGGATTAAACTTGTAATACAGGTTTCCTTCTGTCTCCTATTATTTTTCATTTCACACTTCATTTTCAATTTTTAGTACTGATTGATAAGCCACATAACTTTAGTCTGCACTCATCCATCACTAATAAGAGCAATTTAAATTAATCTCTTTCTTTTTGATTTGGGAGATGTGGTAAGGACTATAGAAGTTAGGGCACCACTATAGGTTTTGGTGCAGCATGGAAAGGGTTGAGCTGGGTCATCACTCATTAAGAAGTAATTCTTATCTTCAGCTAAAATGTAATTAAATCTAAAGCAAAATAGTGTGAAGCCTTTTGAATATCAGAAATCTTTTCACTCAAGAAACTCATTTTTGATTTTTTTAATTCATAATTTGATCTCAACTCAAATCTATTTTGTCCATTTTGCATGGCTATGGAGTAATGGAAATATGTTATACTTGGCATCCACAAATCCAGATTCTAATTCTGAATGTACAATGTGCTAATGTGTAACCTCACACACATTATGGAAACTTTTCTAAAATCTCAGTTTCCTGTCTTGTAAAACCTGTACTGTGATTCTTACACAATAAGACAGTTGTGTGAATCCAATAGATAGTTCATTCAATAGGTATTCATCATATTCCTGCATGAACTAAACACTGCTATAGGCATCAGGGACACAGCAGGGACTGACCAGATATGATCACCTCCCTTATGGGGCTCACATTCTAGTGAGTGGACACAGTCAATAACAATCAGAATACATCCAGTGGCGATCCCTTCTACAAAAAAAAAAAAAAACTGTAACAGATTAAGGGGTGTAGAGAGAAACAGGAGTAAGGAATGCTGATTTTCAAGGGTGGTTGGGAACAGCCTCTGTGGTAAAGGGATATTTGTACACTAAAGTCTGCTTTTGTTACAAATAGCAGAAAACTGATTGAAACTAGTTTCCAAGCCCCATTGCCATCCCCAACAAAAGTGGGAAAAGTCGCAGGGGGCCTATTACTCATATTCAACAGTTCAAACCATGTCATCAAGATTCTCCCATTCCCTCTCCCCATTGCTAGACTTCAATTTCTTCTGCTTTGTCCTCATTCTTGGGGTAGTTTTTTATCTTTATTTTTTCAAATCATGGAAAATATGTTCCCCAGCATACCCTTACAACTTGTTAATGCATAAGTAACCCCATTTTCCCCAATATTTCCAGAAAAAATCTCAAGGATTTTTTTCCCCCTGACCTGGCTTGAATCATTTCTAAATTAATCTTGCCTCCTAAAAATATTAAAGATGATATGTAATTAAGATATTTACTTTTAAAGGCAATGCTAAGAGATATTCTTTAATATTTCTTTCCTCTTCTTTTGTTCATTCAAGTTGTTTTCTCTAAATTATATGGTTATCCTGAACTTCTCTGATTGTATTTATAAATGAAGTGCCAGGTTGATTATTATAGGTCTGTGTTGCCTTGACAGTTGTAACGCTGGTTTCCACAAGCCTCCCAAAATTGGAGGGCTGTGAACTCTTTGTAAATGACCCAGACATATTAAGGCAGGCAGCTCTCCTTTTAAGCTGCATTGGTGGAGAGTATATAGGCAACATAGGGTTCAATTTTATTGTCAGTTTAGGGACGTTCTGTTCTGGGGGTAAAATGCCGAAGGTATTTAACTTCTCAGCAGAGTTAACTTTGTTGAATTCTGGTATGTATTTTGGTATTTGCTCTGCTTTGATTTTGTTTAGTCTTTAAACCTAATGCTCTGGACCCCTCCAGAGAGGTATGTATTTATTTAGGAAACTCTCATTGTCTTAGTCCTGGGTGGACTCCACATTCTATCTATTCAGGAACGGGTGGGGCATGGTTCACTGGCTATGTAGCAGGTGGTCCTTGAACTATGGAAGTGCTTTTTTCTCCCTACATGCCTCACGTTTGTCACTAATAGCTTTAGGAAGAAGAAAGTACATGGGTGCGAGAGGCAGATCACCTTGTTTTTAAAGCTGAGTATTGTCTGAGGTCAGTTGTTCATGATGAGGTTCTGTCAATAATCAGGAGTGAATCCTTAACTATTCTGTCTCTGTCTGGGCTACCTCTCTCCAGATTGAAACCTCTCTGGATGACTATAAAAGTTTAATTAGCTCATCTCTGGAGGCCTTGCTACATATTCCAAAGTACAAGGAATGTGCGGGAGTTGGAACAAGAAAGAACCAGTTCCTGTGACCCGTCTGCCTACTCTGTGTCTTAGACAGCACAAGGTTCAGTACCTAAGACCAGGGTTAACGAAAGTGATGTCGCTCTTGGAAATTCCTCTGACATATGAGGACATCTCATGAGGACATCTCAGGAGGACACTCTCATTTCCTTACTGTTCATCCCTACCTCAGTTCTTCCAGCTCCTCCCTTCTCTTTGCTTTCTGGTTTTCTTTTACTCCTCATCTAATCTCTTGTTGATTCTTGAAGACTCCACAGACAAAGCAGTTCCCTGAATATCATGAATACCAATGACTTACACTCACCTAGTTCTGCTGTTCTAGATGGAGGAGGGCATTTGTTGTAATGGAAAATAGTGAATGCACTCTTCCTGCTTGTGACTCACACAGCTATCCCCTCACACACACTAGGTGTGCAGAAATGGAGGGAGATCATTCCTTAAGGACCTTGGGAGAAAACTTTCACACGGCTCTGTGGCCAGTTTCCCTGAGAGTTTCTAAAAGCAGGCATCGTGCCAAAAAGAAGCTAAATATCCTTCAGATAATTCACATCTTCTCTACAGCAAAAATGTCTACTCCTCTAATTAAAGTCACTTTGATCCTTTTTCCTGTATACTAATTTCCTTGGTCTTTTTATGATAAGAGAGAATTTCCATCCTCCTAGTACTGAATTACTTTGCAAAACATCTTATATTGCCTGTTAATGAATGTTGCTTTACCAGAACTACTTCTAATTACAAAGCTCCCCACCACAGTATGAGAGATGGCCCTTTTTAATGTGTTAATCTCTCCAGAATCCTTCTGAGAAGAGTATTTTTCCCCTCTTCCAAAGTATTTTTTCCATTTAATTCATTGTGTATTCATTAAAACCCAACACTTTGCAAAGGGATGGAGAGACAGAGAATGAGATCAAGTCCTTGTCCACTGAGAGATTAAATTATCATAGGGGAAACAGATAAGAAACAAGTAAACACACAAAATACTAACATATTTTTTAAATTATGTGAGCAATCAGAAATTGTGGTAAGATATCAGGAGGACTTACATTAGATAAGGTTGTCAGAAGAGGGGGTAACTTTTGGATTAAGATCTGAAAAATAAGGTGGAATCAGTTATGCAAATAGTTGAGGAGAGGACATTTCCAATACCTAGGGTACAGCAGATGCAAAGTCCCTACAAAGTCACAAACAATTGGCATGTTCTTAAAAGTGTAGAAGGCTTATGAAATAAAAGAATAAGGGAAAAGAGGAAAAAGAGAATTAGGTAAGATGGCAAAGGTCTACAGAGATCAAATCAATCAGGCTATGATAATGAGCTGATTTTATTTTAAGTGCAAGAGGAAGCTATCAAAGGATTTTTAAGGGGAGAGGCAGTATGTTACAACCTGAATTCTGTTTTAAAAATGTACCTCCGGCTATTTTATGGAGGTTGAGTTTTAGGGAAATAAGAATGAAGCAGAGGGATGAGGTAGTATGTTTTTCCATTAGCTTGTTCAAGCAATACAAATCAGAAGAGTGACATTGCAGAGGGCAAGAAATAGAGCACATTTAGATATATTTTAGAATACAACAAATGGGACTTCCTGACAGATTAAGTGTCAGTGACAAGGAAAGGAAAAAAATCAAATATCACTGAACCTTCTCCTCAATCTCTATTATTACTGTTTTTAAAGTAGTTTAATCTCTCTGTGCCTTCATTTCCTCAACTTCAAAATGAGGATATTTTACCTACTTCATAAAGTTGTAACTAATTTAATCTTAATGTATAACAAGGATTTAGAACATTGCTTGACATATAGTATGTATTATATGTGTTGCTTCTATTAATGTTAAAATATATTATCATTATACTATTTTAATCAGATCAAAGCTGCCCTCTATTTTTCATATATATTTCAAAATTTCCTGTCTGTTCTTCTCCTCCCTGTGTTTCAGCACTGTTATGAAATTATTCTTTCCCACATATCTTTTTTCTGACATTTTCTTCCTAAGGATAATACGAAGATAGATTAAACTTGTATGCTGAGGGTACTATCTTGAATTGGAAGGTATTTATCATTTTTTCTATTACTGAATGATACACACTACTCCTCAGCCCCAGTGTGTAGGCAGTAATGAAATATTCTGACCTAAGTAGTCACCACTCCCAGTAATTATATAGTTGTTTTTATTTTTTTTGGACAGGGGAGCCATTCTTTCTCACTTGAATGTGGGCTAATCTCATAGGACTGGGAGATTAATGCTGGACATAGTACTGAAGACAAGCAACCTTTTATCTAACATATTCAGAAAAGTCTGATGTGTAGAATAATTTTGAAAACAAATGGACATCAGAACAAAGATCCAGGTGTCAGAAAGAAAGTTTGAGTTGAGAGATAAACCTAGGAGTAGCCATAGGTCTGATGAAAATCAGAGAATGCTGCAAATGCTTCAGGACCAGGAAGATGAGATCATATGGCGGCATTGTTGGGGGCAGTGTTCACCTGATGCTTTTGAGTCTGGATTTTAAAGTCACAATGCAAGAGTTAATCAGCCTTGCTTGAAATGCCTGCTTCATCTTACATTTCACCATACTATACATCCCAGCTATCCTTGGTCACTGCTTAACATGGTGTCTCATCTGATATTTTATTATAATGTATGCCCTCTGTTACCTTATTATTTTGAGATTTCCTTCCTAGACCCAGTCTCCTACTCTTCTGCTTCATGTTAATACATCTAGTGATATCTGGAACCCTCTTATGACAGCGCAAAAGCATAACAAAACAACCTGTTCCCAGAATGTTAGCTCATTCACACTGCTTTATGTGAAACTTGGTTCTCCTCAAAGGTTGTCACTTATATTGAAACTTTTCAAGCCAAACTGCCTTTTCTGGTTCAACATATGGTCTTATCTTGCTGCATGTACCATGTACACTGGTATTCTGCAGCTGTTGATATTGTATTCTATAAATGTCAAATAGGTTAATTTGGTTGAAAATGTTTGAATATTCCATATCCCTATTGGGTTTTCTTTTTGTCTATCTGTTTTATCATTTATTGGGAGAATTGTTAATATTTCCAACTATATGTTTATTTCTCCCTTTATTCCTGTCAGTTTTTACTTCGTGCATATTGAAGGTATATTTTTAGACATATACACATTTAGGATTATTTTGTCTCCATGATGAATTGACTGTTTCAGCATTATGAGATGCTTATGTTTACTTCTGGAAATACTTCATGTTTAACATCTATTTTCTCACATATTAATAAAGACACTCTTTTTTTATAAGTAGTGTTTTCATGACAATATTTTCCTATCTTTTTAAGATTATCTGTGATGTTATATATAATGACTATTTTTTGGACACAGCATATAATTAGTTGGGCCTTGCTTTGTTATAAAATCTGATAATCTCTGTCTTTTAATTAGACAATTTTATCTATTTAAAAGTAATATAAGTAGTTTGTGGTTGACTATAAAACTACTGTCTTGCTAATTGTTTTCTATTTGAACTATTTCTGTTGTTTGTTCCATGTTTCCTCCTTTCCTGCTTTGTCTTTGACTGTGTGCTTTTATTTCGTGTTCTATTTTATCTCCCTGATTTACTTTTTTGTTCCTGTTTTCTCTAGAGATGACAATATGTTACTTTAAATTATCACTGTCTACTACAAATTAATATCATTTCACTAACAACTTGTGACTATTACAACAGTATAATTAAATTTGATATCTCCACACCATCTTTTGTGCTACTTTGAAATACATTTACCTTATACATATGTTTTAAATCCAACAGTACATTATTATTTTCACTTTAAATAAGTATCCCTGGGGAACCTTCAAGATGGCAGAGGAGTAAGATGTGGAGCTCACCTTCTCCCCACAAATACATCAAAAATATATCTACATGTGGAACAACTACCACAGAACATCTACTGAACGCTGGCAGAAGAACTTACACTTCCAAAAAGGCAAGAAAATCTCTGTGTAACTGGTTTGCTTTCTGCTTTTGATTTGCTTTTTGTTTTCTGTTTTTGTTAGTTTAGTTTTTATTGTTTGTTTTAATTTTGGGGTTCATTTATTTGTTTGGTTGCTATTTTCTTTTTTTTTTCTCTGTTTTGTGTGTGTGTTTCGTTCTTTGTATGTTTTTGTCTGCTTGGTTTCACTTTTACCATTTGTCTTGGGGTTTTGTTTGTCTGTTCATTTTCTTTTTCTTTCTTTTTTTTCTTTCTTCCATGCCACGTGGCTTGCAGGGTCTTCATTCCCTGGCCAGGGACCAGGCCTGAGTCTCTGAGGTGGGAGAGCCGAGTCCAGGATCCTGGACCACCAGAGAACTCACAGCCCAGGGAATATTAATTGGCAAGAGCTCTACCAGAGGTCTCTATCACAACAGCAAGACCTGGCTCCATCCAATGTCCAGCAAGTGCCAGTGCTGGATCCTAGAGTTAAACACCTAGCAAGACATGAACACAACCCCACCCATTAGCAGACAGGCTGCCTAAAGTCATACTAAGCTCACAGACACCCCAAAACATACCATCTGATGGGGCCTTGTCCATCAGAGGGACAAGATCCAGCTCACCCACCAGAACACAGGTATCAACCCCCCCCCACCAGGAAGCCTACACAGGCCACTAGACCAACCTCATCCACTAGGGGCAGACACCAGAAGCAAAAGGAACTATGGCTCTGCAGCCTGAGGAAAGGAGACCTTAAAAAGAGTAAGTTAAACAAAATGAGAAGACAGAGAAATATGTAGCAGATGAAGCAGCAAGGTAAAAACACAAGGTAATCCAAAACTCAGAAATAGAATGGAGAAAATACTAGAAACTTTTAACAAGGTCCTAGAAGAATTAAAGAACAAGCAGTGATGAACAACAAAATAACTGAAATTTAAAATACTCTAGAAGCAATCAATAGCAGAATAAGTGAGGCAGAAGAACGGATAATTGAGCAGGAAGATAGAATGGTGGAAATAACTGCCACAGAGCAGAATAAAGAAAAAAGAATGAAAAGAACTGAGGACAGTCTCAGAGAGATCTGGGACAACATTGAATGTGCCAATATTTGGGGGGGGTTTTTTTGTTTTGTTTTGTTTTTTAACATCTTTATTGGAGTATAATTGCTTTACAATGGTGTGTCAGTTTCTGCTTTACAACAAAATGAATCAGTTATATATATACATATGTTCCCATATCTCTTCCCTCTTGTATCTCCCTCCCTCCCACCCTCCCTATCCCACCCCTCCAGGTGGTCACAAAGCACCGAGCTGATCTCCTTGTGCTATGTGGCTGCTTCCCACTAGCTATCTACCTTATGTTTGGTAGTCTATGTATGTCCATGCCTTTTCTCGCTTTGTCACAGCTTACCCTCCCCCCCCCCATATCCTCAAGTCCATTCTCTAGTAGGTCTGTGTCTTTATTCCTGTCTTACCCCTAGGTTCTTCATGACATTTTTTTTTCTTAAATTCCATATATATGTGTTAGCATACAGTATTTATCTCTCTCTTTCTGACTTACTTCACTCTGTATTACAGACTCTAGGTCTATCCACCTCATTACAAATAGCTCAATTTCATTTCTTTTTATGGCTGAGTAATATTCCATTGTATATATGTGCCACATCTTCTTTATCCATTCATCTGATGATGGACACGTAGGTTGTTTCCATCTCTGGGCTATTGTAAATAGAGCTGCAATGAACATTTTGGTACATAACTCTTTTTGAATTATGGTTTTCTTGGGGTATATGCCCAGTAGTTGGATTGCTGGGTCATATGGTAGTTCTATTTGCAGTTTTTTAAAGAACCTCCATACTGTTCTCCACAGTGGCTGTATCAATTTACATTCCCACCAACAGTGCAAGAGGGTTCCCTTTTCTCCACACCCTCTCCAGCATTTATTGTTTCTAGATTTTTTGATGATGGCCATTCTGACTGGGAATGCACCAATATTTGAATCACAGGGGTCCCGGAAGAAAAAGAGAAAAAGAAAGGGTCTTAGAAAATATTTGAAGAAATTAGAGCCGAAAACTTCCCTAACATGGGAAAGGAAATAGAAACCCAAGTCCGGGAAGCAGAGAGAATCTCATTCAGGATAAAAACAAGGAGAAACAAGCTGAGACACATATTAATCACACCAAAAAAAAAAAATTAAACACAAATAAAAAATAATAAAAGCAGCAAGGGAAAAGCAACAAATAACATACAAGGGAATCACCATAAGGTTATCAGCTAACTTTTTCAGCAGAAACTCTGCAGGCCAGAAGGGAGTGTCAGGATACATTTAAAGTGATGAAGGGAAAAACCTACAACAAAGACTACTCTACCCAGCAAGGATCTCAGTTTTGATGGAGAAATCAAAAGTTTTATAGACAAGCAAAAGCTAAGAGAATTCAGCACCACCAAACCAGCTCTACAACAAATGTTAAAGGAATTTCTGTATGCTGGAAAAACAAGAGCAGAAAAAGACCTACAAAAACAAACCCAAAACAATTAAGAAAATGGTAAGAGGAACACATATATTGATAATGACCTTAAATGTGAATGGCTTAAATCCTCCAACCAAAAGACTGTCTGAATGGATACAAAAACAAGACCCATATATATGCTGTCTACAAGAGACCCACTGCAGAGCTAGGGACACATACAGACTGAAAGTGAGGGGATGGAAAAGCATATTCCATGAAAATGGAAATCAGAAGAAAGATGGAGTAGCAATACTTATATCAGACAAAATAGAATATAAAATAAAGACTGTTACAAGAGACAAGGTGGGGGCTTCCCTGGTGGTGCAGTGGTTGAGAGTCTGCTGGCCGATGCAGGGGACATGGGTTCATGCCCCAGTCCAGGAAGATCCCACATGCCGCGGAGCACCTGAGCCCATGAGCCATGGCCGCTGAGCCTGCGCGTCCGGAGCCTGGGCTCTGCAATGGGAGATGCCACAACAGTGAGAGGCCCACATACCACAAAAAAAAAAAAAAAAAAAAAAAGAGACAAGGAAGGACACTACATAATGATAAAGGGACAAATTCAAGAAGAAGATATAATAATTATAAATATATATGCACCCAACATAGGAACACCACAATACATATGGCAAATGCTAACAGACACAAAAGGGAAAATCAACAGTAACACAATAGTAGGGAAATTTAACACTTCACTTGCTACAACGGATAGATCATTCAGACAGAACATTAATAAGGAAAGGCAAACTTTAAATGACACAATAGACCAGAGAGGTTTAACTGATAATTATAGGATATGCAATCTGAAAACAGCAGAATACAATTTCTTCTCAAGTGCACAAGGAACATTCTCCAGGATAGATCATATCTTGGGTCACAAATCAAGCCTCAGTAAATTTAAGAAAATTGAAATCATATCAAGCATCATTTCTGACCACAATGCTATGAGATTAGAAATCAATTATTGGAAAAAATCTGTAGAAAACATAGACACATAGAGACTAAACAATATGCTACTAAATAACGAAGAGATCACCAAAAAAATCGAGGAGGACACAAAAAATTCCTAGAGAAATATGACAACAAAAACACGATGACCCAAAAACCTATGGGATGCAGCAAAAGAAGTTCTAAGAGGGAAGTTTATAGCAATAAAATCCTAACTCAAGAAACAAGAAAAATCTCACATAAACAACCATTACCTTACACCTAAAGCAACTAGAGAAAGAAGAAGAACAACAACAAAATACCCAAAGTTAATGAAACAAAAGGAAACATAAAAATCAGAGCAGAAATAGAAACAAAGAAAGCAATAGCAAAAATCAATAAAATGAAAGATGGTTCTTTAGGAAGATAAACAAAATTGATAAAACTTCAGCCAGACTCATCAAGAAAATGAGGGAGAAGACTCAAATAAATAAAATTAGAAATGAAAAAGTAGAAGTTACAACAGATATCACAGAAATACAAAGGATCATAAGAGACTACTGTAAGCAGCTCTATGCCAGTAAAATGGACAATCTGCAAGAAATGGACAAATTCTTAGAAAGGTATAACCATCCAAGACTGAACCAGGAAGAAATAGAAAATGTAAACAGGTTAATCACAAGTAATGAAACTGTGATTAAAAATCTTCCAACAAACAAAAGTCCACCACCAGATGGCTTCACAGATGAATTCTATCAAAATTTAGAGACAACCTAACACCCATCTTTCTCAAACTCTTCCAAAAAATTGCAGAGGAAGGAACACACCCAAGCTCATTCAACAAGGCCACCATCACCCTGATACTAAAACCAGACAAAGATATCACAAAAAAAGAAAATTATAGACCAATATCACTGATGAACATACATGAAAAAATCCTCAACAAAATACTAGCAAACAGAATCCAACAACACATTCAAAGGATCATACATCATGATGAAGTGAGATTTATCCCAGGGATGCAAGGATTGTTCAATATACGCAAATCAATCAATGTGATACATTATATTACCAAATTGAACAATAAAAATCATATGATCAGCTCAATAGATGCAGAAAAAGCTTTCAACAAAATTCAACACCCATTTATGATAAAAACTCTCCAGAAAGTGGGCATAGGGGGAACTTACCTCAACATAATAAAGCCACATATGACAAACCCACGGCAAACATCATTCTCAATGGTGAAAAACTGAAAGCGTTTCCTCTAAGATCAGGAAGGAGACAAGGGTGTCCTCTCTCACCACTGTTATTCAACATAGTTTTGGAAGTCCTAGCCACGGAAATCAAACAAGAAAAAGAAATAAAAGGAATCCAACTTGGAAAAGAAGAAGTAAAACTGTTTTGTTTGCAGATGACATGACACTATACTTAGAAAATCCTAAAGATGCCACCAGAAAACTGCTAGAGCTAATCAATTAATTTGCTATCATTGCAGGATAGAAAATCAATGCACAGAAATCTCTTGCATTCCTATACACTAACAATGAAAGATCAGAAAAGAAATTTAGGAAACTATCCCATTCACCATTGCAACAAAAATAATAAAATACTTAGGAATTAAACTATCTAAGGAGGTAAAAGACCTGTACTCAGAAAACTATTGCACGAAAGAAATCAAAGGTGACACAAACAGATGGGAGATATATTGTGTTCTTGCATTTGAAGAATCAATATGGTCAAAGTGAATATACTACCCAAAGCAAACTACAGATTCAATGCAATCCCTATCAAAGTACCAATGGCATTTTTCACATAACTAGAACAAAAATCTTAAAATTTCTATAGAAACACAAAAGACCCCAAATAGCCAAAGCAATCTTGAGGGAAAAACAAACAAACAAACAAAAAAAACAGAACTGGAGGAATCAGGCTCCCTCTCTCAGACTATACTACAAAGCTACAGTAATCAAGAGAGTATGGTACTACCATAAAAACAGAAATATAGATCAGTGGAACAGGATAGAAAGCCCAGAGATAAATCCATGCACCTATGGTCAACTAATCTATGGAAAAGGAGGCAAGAATATACAATGGAGAAAAGACAGTCTCTTCCATAAGTGGTGCTGGGAAAACTGGACAGCTACATGTAAAAGAATGAAAGTAGACCACTCCCTAACACCATACACAAAAATAAACTCAAAATGGACTAAAGACCTAAATGTAAGACTGGACACTATAAAAGTCTTAGAGGAAGACATAGGAAGAACACTCTTTGACATAAATCACAGCAAGATCTTTTTTGACCCACCTCCTAGAGTAATGAAAATAAAAGTGAAAATACACAAATGGGATCTAATGAAACTTCAAAGCTTTTTCACAACAAAGGAAACCATAAACATGATGAAAAGACAACATTCAGAATGGGAGAAATGTTTGCAAATGAAGCAACGGACAAGGGATTAATCTCCAAAATATACAAACAGCTCACACAGCTCAATATCAAAAAAAAAAAAAAAAATTCAAAAAATGGGCAGAAGACCTAAATAGGCATTTCTCCAAAGAAGACATGCAGATGGCCAAGAGGTACATGAAAAGATGTTCAACATCACTAATTATTAGAGAAATGCAAATCAAAATTACAATGAGGTATCACCTCACACTGGTCAGAATGGCCATCATCAAAAAATCTACAAACAATAAATGCTGGAGAGCGTGTGGAGTAAAGGAAACCCTCCTGCGCTGTTGTGGAAATGTAAATTGATACAGCCACTATGGAATACACTATGGAGGTTCCTTAAAAAACTAACAATAGAACTACCATACGACCCAACCATCCCACTACTGGGCATATACCCAGAGAAAACGGTAATTCAAAATACACATACACTCCAATGTTCATTGCAGCACTATTTACAATAGCCAGGTCATGGAAACAACCTAAATGTCCAATGATAGGTGAATGGATAAAGAAGATGTGGTACATATATACAATGGAAAATTACTCAGCCATAAAAAAGAATGAAATTGGGTCATTCATAGAGACGTTGATATATCTAGAGAATGTCATACAGAGTGAAGTAAGTCAAAAGAGAAAAACAAATATTGTATATTAATGCATATATGTGGAATCTAGAAAAATTGTGCAGATGAACCTGTTTGCAAGGCAGAAATAGAGACAGAGACGTAGAAAACGAACATATGGACACCAAGAGGGAAAGAGGTGGTGGGATGAACTGGGAGATTTGGATTGACATATATATACTAATATGTATAAAATAGATATATACACCAATATATATAAAATAGATAACTAATGAGAACCTGCTGTATAGTACAAGGAACTCCACTCAATGCTCTGTGGTGACCTAAATGGGAAGGAAATCCAAAAAAAGAGGGGATACATGTATGATATACAAACATGATATACATGTATCTATATCATACATGTATGATTCACTTCGCTGTACAGCATAAACTTACACAACATTGTAAAGCAAGTATATCCAATATAAATAAATAAATAAATAAGTATCCCTTATTTAAATAATTTAAAAAACAAAAAAATATGCCTGTTTTAATCTACCACATATTCACCAGTCCTGCTTCTCTTCATTCCTTTGTGAAAATCATGTTTCACCAATATCAAGGACCCCCTTTAGCTATTCTTATGGTTCAGGTATTCTGGTTATTAATTCTCATAGCTTTCATCTGAAGATGACTTTATTTCACCTTTATTTTTAAAATAACAATTCTGTATATAGAATTCTAGTTTGAGAATTTTTTCTTTCAACATAAAAAAAAAAATGATCCATTGACTTATGGCTTGTATTCTGATGAGAAACCAGTGGCCATTCTTATCATTCCCCACTGGAATCAAAATAGTGTATCTTTTTTTCCTTGTTGCTTTCAAATTTTTCTCTTTGTTTTTGGTTCTCAGCAAAAGAACTACCGTAAGTGTGGTTTTCTTCGTTTTTATGCTGATTGATATTGCTCTGATTCACGGTTTTGAGAACTGACATTTTTCATAATATTTGGAAACTTTTCTGCCATTTCTTCTTCAAATACTTTTCTGTTCCAATGTCTCCTTTTATTCTGTAACCCCAATTATACTACATATATATATATATATATATGTATATATATATATATATCCTCCTAGCTACTTACTATATTCATATATTTCTTTTTCTAAATATTTATTTGGCTACGCCGGGTCTTAGTTGCGGCATGTAGGATCTTTTTAGTTGTGGCATGCGAACTCTTAGTTGTTGCATGTGGGATCTAGTTCCCTGACTGGGGATTGATCCTGGGATCCCTGCATTGGGAGTGTGGAGTCTTAGCCACTGGTTCACCAGGGAAGTCCCATGTTCTCATATTTCTATAAAATTTTAGAACATAATTATAATCATTCTAAAGTCTTTGTCATAATTGTAAGATCTCTGTCATCTTGCTATATGTTTCCATAGATTTTGAGTTTTGAGTCTGAGACTGGTTTTGAGTCAAATTTCCCTGCTTTTTCACATGTCTAGTAACATTTGATCATATGATACACATTGTATATGCTACATTGTTGATAATATAGATCTTGTTGCCTTGTTTTAAAGATTTAAATTTTGATTTGTTAGAAAACTACTTTATTAGCCCATCAGCTTCATTTTTTGGTCTTATTTTTCAGGTTTGTTAAAATTCCAATGTCTTAGCTGGACTCTCGGTTCAACTTAGAATCTTAGTTCATCTCACAGCTCCCCAATCTCTATTATTTGCAAAGTCTATAGACAGGGAATCATCCTGAACATTAACTAACTGCTTAATACTTCATGGAAGAATCAAGACTATTCCTATGCAGATTTCTGGATCCCCTTCCCTCTGCAGCTTCCTCCTTTCTGTTAGTCTGCCCAAAAGCTAGATATCCAGTCTTCTCAGTAACTCCAAATTCTGATCTCTATCTTCTTAGCTCAGTAAGATGTTCTGCTTAACATAGGCTCCACTTCCCTGCACTGAGGTCCAGAAGTTCCTCCAGGCAGAAAATCAATGCAATTGTAGCCCTAACCCCATGTGTATTCCTTGCCTCTGGAATCATAGACCTATGCTGTCTATTGTTCAATGTCTGAAACCAGTTGCTTCATATATTTTGCCCATATATTTGTGTTGTTTATGGTGGAAGAACTAATCTGGAATCAGGAGCTTGGTCATGGCTTAGAGAAGTCCTAAAGCTGCTCTTTCACCCTACTTATCTCAGGACCTTTGTAAAGTATAAAATCCCTTGTTCCTTTTATGTTTGTGTCATTTTGTTATACATAACACCTCCCAATCACAGTCAATAGACAATTTCCTGGTGTTTAGTGTTCACTTATTGAAAGATTTAGCCCCTAGTTTATAGACATCTTATTTACCTCCTGTGTTACCAATATCTCAAGAGACATCAGTGTCCATCTAGTGACATAAAACATCCTGATCCTCAGTTCTTTAATTTGTTTTTCTTCAAAAGCTTTTTATTCTCCTTCAGGTCTGTGACTCATTTTTATATTTACTCTCTGGATTTTGTCATCATTTGAAATGTGTTTTACCTCTTAAATAATAAATTCAGAAACCTACCTCTTCAAACACAGCCTTCTGTTCTTTTACTAAGCTACTCCCTGATCTTCAATCATTTGACTTCCTTAGGACTTCTAATGTATACATATTTATATCCACTGTTTCTCTACCATTTCCTTCTGACTTGATTTCTTTTGCTGTGCATCCAATTCCATTTCAACAACATTCTTGCCAAGACCCTCAGCAACCACATTTACTTGACTCCTTTCACCCTGCCCTACCAAAACAAAACAAAACAAAACATGATACTCAGTTTCCATCTACTTACCTTCTCCGTTGTAGGCTGCTAAACATTGAACAAAAATAACACCTTACTCAGATTAGTGACACTGAAATTTGTTTATGATTCACTACTTCCCATGAGGCTTCAACTTGTCACAACACTCCTGTATCTCTTTTGTTATGTTCCTTTCTCATTTAACACAGAAACTATGTCAAATATATTTACTTCTTATACCTGACTTACTCACTGTCTCATTCTCAGTCAATGTCCTTTTCTGAATGGCAGTCATCAACTAATGAATCTTTCAATTCCTCCTACCAAACTGTCAATATTAGCAGTCATCCTGCCCATCTCTCCTGTGACAGTGGAATGTGTCCCTTCTACCCAAGTTTTCTCATCCTACCCATGATATGCATTCTTGATATCTCTTTATCTTCAAATATTCTCCCTCTAGTGACTTCTTTATGTTAGCATCTAAATATATTCAAGTCTCTGTTCCCATAAGTCTCTCTTGAACCCAGTTCCCTCTAACATTATACTATTTCTTTCCTCTAGCTCATAGAGAGGCTATAGAGGCAGACTATCTCAGTGTACATCCCAGATCTGCCACTTTTTAGTTAGTTACAATTAATGTAATATTGAGCAACTCATTTACCCTGACTGTGGTTTCTTCCTCTGTAATACCTACCTCATAGGATAGACTAAATGCTAATGTATATGAAGCATTTGTAAATGACTCGAAGATAAAATGCTTAATAAGTATTGGTTATAATAATCCTTGTTATTATTAATTAAGGCAAACTTCCTGAGAAGACTGTTAATACAAGTTGCATTTACTTTCTTATCTCCATCTCAGCACTCAGCAGTCTGGCAGCTGTGTCAAACATTTGGTGAAATGTTCTTGCTAAGACATTTACTCAATCCAACAGGTATTTCTGTCTTTACCTTTCCTGGCTTTAGGCAGTATTTGACATTGCTGATCATTTTTACCGCCTACAGCATTCTATTCTTTTTATTTCTGTGAAGTCACATTCTGGGTTTTCTTCTACCCTTTGGGTATTTCTTCTTACTATATTTCACATGATTCCTTTGTAAAATTTTATTTTAAGTGTTTTTAAAAGTCTTAAATATCAGGTTCTCCAGAATTCTCTTCTAAGTCTTCCTGATCTCATTACCCTTATTCTTTTAATACACTTGATGATTATTTATGAATCTTGGTCTTCAGCTGAAACCTGTCTCCTTAGTACCAGATCAATTCAGCTCCTAAAATCTCCACAGAAATCTTATATTTGGCACATATAAAATTTAACTCATCTTCTGCTTCCCTGAGCTGGTCATATATTCCTTAGCTCAACATTACATAGCATGGCCAGTGAAGAACTCCAGGGACCACCATTCATTTTGCAGTAAGCAAGGGAGGGCAATTTATATAATATCCCACTTAAAAGGTGCCCCCCTGGATTTGTATAATATGGTCATATATTTTGTATCTGAGTTAAAATCCCATATGTTATCTTGGTCTCTTCTCTCCATCATATCCTGTCAAGCACTGTCAACTCCAATTTCTAGTTCTTTCATAATGAGAGTGGTAATTACATTCCTTTAAAGACTGGTCTAGATATTGCAGACTTTAATTCCTTGCTTTCTGCCTTTCAGGTAGAAAGATTGGTATTTGGAAATGACTTTGCTGTAAGGTACAAGTCACTGTTTGAGACATCAAAAAGTAATTGTTAAACAAGGTTTCCTTACATCATGTAACCTGTGTTTAGTTTGCTCTTTATCATTAACCTTCCATCCTAAAATGCTGTTTCAAATACTTCCTTTGAATGCTCACATTTGAGAAATGCCAGAAGACAAACATTTATGCTATAAAATAAGTGGAAATGTCATTTTTAATATGTTCCAAATGTTTGGCACTTGTACTAATTGGGCCTAATCATATCATCTGGTGAGATTTCCTCTCCAAAGATAACTAAATTGGAATGACATAGTTGTAACAGTGAGTTCTGGGTGAAATAATCAGACATTTCCAATCTGAATGAATGGCTTTTGTGTCAAATGTTTCAGAGCTGAACCATTATGTGTCGTTTCCAGATTTATGTATCCCAGACGGAATGAAGTTCTCTTTTTTTCTTCACAGCTTCCACTTATTAGCAGGAAAAGTCATCACTTCCATCCCCTACCCCAAACATTTCATGGACCCTATTACCCAAAGTGTCAAGTCCATTGTCTATACCCTAAAGAACATTAATGCCATCTTGTTTGTTTGCTTGTTTCTCACTTTTATACCTTGAGGGTAATAATTAAATAATATTTTGAAGTTGTAGTTATTTTTGTGTGCCTATCACCATACTTGGTATTTCACACATAATATCGTTAATTTAACCCTTAGTGAAATGAGATAATTATCCATGTGGAAACAGATATAGATTGAATAATTTATCAAAAGCCTATAGAGATACAACTAGTATGTGATTCCAAGTCTAACTCAAAGCAGGACCCTTATCCTTTACATCTTGCTGACTCTTCCAACATTCCTCTGAGGGGCAATACTACTTCAGATGTTAATAAAGAGCATCTCACTACAGTACTGCAAATTCCCTACTCTAACTATTCCACAGATGAGAAAACTGAGGTACTGCAAGATTAAAAACTTTGTCTGAAGTCACATAGCCAATAAGTGGAAGAGTCTAGACTCAAGACATGTATATCTGAATACAAAATCTATTATTTTTCCACTCTGCCATTTGTTCTCTTTATGTGGGAAATTCTCCCCTTTATTCTTCACAATCAAAACTCTACCTATCCTCCAAGTCTTAGCCCAAATAATATTTCCCTGATCTCCTTCCTCTAAGCTCTAGTAGAACTTACCAAACTAGGAATCATGAGCATTGCCTTGTACTGTGATGACATGTAAAAAAAAAAAAAATACAAACAATAGACAGTCTATGATATATAGGATATTTTCACATACATTACCGCATTTGACTCTCAAATCTCTCCTCATTATTCCAATTTTACCAAATATATTGAAGTGACTTCCTGAGAAATTACACATCTGCTAAGTGTCAAGTTTTGATTTAAACATAAGAGCTTATATGTTTTTCATTGGCAAAAATATGGAATTAAATAATAAACTACTAAGTCTATGGTGATTCTTACTTCAAGATTCCTTCTAGGCAGGTGATTCCTAACTAGAAAAATAAAAAGAGAGATAGTGAGGAGTAAAAATCTAGGAGAGCATGATGGCCTGCAAGCTAAATGAAGAAAATATCTCAAGGAGAATGTGGTGGGCATTTGGTTCAAATCTTGCTGATACATCAAGTAGAATGATGACTCATAATCGATCATTAGATGTGGCAATATGAAAGTCATTGGTGACCATCACCAGATTGTTTTTTGTGGAGGGGGATAAATACCTGATGGGAATGCATTCTGAGAGAAGGGAGAAGAGGATTTAAAGACAAGGACCATAGCTGCCAAGAGAAGTAAGGAATCAGAATGGTATCTGGCACTGGAAGAGGCATCACAGAAAGTTTGTTTTAAGATGTAGAAAAATATAATGTGTATATATTTTTGGAAATGACCCCATAGAGAGTGAAACTTTGAGAAAATAGGAGAGAAGGGAACATTTCTGGTACAATGCTCTGGAAGATGCAAAAAGCAATGACATCAAATATAAAAGGTGGGGTAGCTTTAAACAAGAGCATGGATAGTTCATTTATGTTAACATTCAAGAAGACAGAGTATGTAAAAACAGATGCTGGAGGGTGGATAGATGTGCTGATAGGAGTTTATAAAATTCTCTTCAAATCAGTTCTATGTTCTCAGTGAAGTAAGAAGCAAGGTCTTTAGCTGATAGTACAGAAGATGTGTAGGGGTTTAAGGAGAGAGGAAGAGGTATGAAAATTTTATCTAAAACATGAGAGGGTTAATAATCTTATTAACCAACACCTAATAAGATTTTACTGCACTAAGTATTCTACTGTCATATTTCAGTTAATCTCCACATCCATGGTGTGAGTTTACTACTCTTAGTATTCCCATTTCATGGATGAGAAAACTGAGTTCCATGGAAAATAGATAACTTACACTAAGTCACATAGTTTGAAAATGCTAACATCAATTTTTAAGTCCATCCTATATGACTTCAAACATGACACTTTTAGAACATGTTTTAGTATAAACATGTTCCCTTGGACATGCAAAGGTCTTAGAAGAATTTAAAAATATAAATTGACTGTCTTTTTTTTGTGTGTGACAGAATATAACCACATAACATCTGGTTGTTAAAAAAAGTTATTTGATGAAATCCTTATTCTGAAAATTAAGCAAGAGATGGAAATATTCTAACTTCAATTCTAAGTTCAAACACAGGTCCTTGACTTCCTACTCTTACTTCTTTTGATGTGGAAACTGATATTCCATTTTTTAAATGTTGCAGATGGTAGGAAGTTGTGATTATTATAGTGTTAATTTCAAAGGTCTGTACATTCTACTTCCAGCAGCACAACCTAAGGTCGTGTTTGATTTTCAGCAGCTGATAACTGTTAGTTCTGAGTTTAAAAGTAGTGTTGACTAGGGATATTTTCAGCAGCAAGTAACTGAAGAATCCAAATAAGTGTGACTTTAAAAAGAGAGACTTTTCCTCTCTTATATATCAAGCACTCTGAAAATAGACATCTCCTAGCATTGACTCACTATCTGTAAAATATCAGCCTCACATCTCTGATTCTCTTAGCTTTTTTTCTCATGCTCACAATATTAGTGCCACAATTCTAGGCATCATAAACATTGAGACATGAAAGAGAAATAGATGCCACAATCAACAGCTGTCCTATTGATTTAATAAAAGAAAAGCTTTCTGAGAAACCTCCTGCCCTAACAGATATCAACTCACATTTTACAAGCCAGAAATCTGTCAAATGTCTACCAATAGCATAAAGGGTCGTTAACAAAGCATGGCCAAGGAGAACTGATTGGGAATGGGTGTTGGCGTTGTTAACCAAAAGTGCCTACCTTAGTAGTCATTCTAATTTAATCATTTTTACATGAACTTCTGCTGAGCCAAGGCCTCCCATCCTGTGTGTATATAATTTGGAATAAAAATTGAATAAAATATCTTGGAATAAAAATTGTAAGGTTTTGAATTACTTCATAAAAAATCTTATTTGATTCTGACCTGCATTCTTATTTGATAATAAGTTTAAACCTAGACTGATTTTCCTATCATATTGGTAACTCTTCCTACCTCAGTATCATATGCAAAAATGATAGGTACTCTTGTATCTCCATCAACATCATAAAACTCTGATAGAGTTATAGTCGTGTAACAGTAGAAAGGGAACTGACCTGAAAAGCAGACAAAGATTGAGTCAAGAATATTGGAATACAATAGTAGCATAGGTGTAAAGAAATCAATATAAAGGATCTAATTATACAATTTTAATTTATATATTTTCCGCTTGGACAAATATCCCCACCTACTTTCAAATTATATTGAAATATATTTTAAAAGTCACATTCATGCTTTATATGGAATGAGAACACAGACATGTATTTCTACCTTTTAGTTGCCATATGGAAGAAAGAGTTCTGTGTGCTGGGGAAGGGTGTAATGAAAAAACTAAGAAGGTAATAACCACAATCGTATGCTAAAATTATTGAGTACTTACTTTGAGACAGATAGTGCCAAGTGCCTTAGGAATATCAATTCACTTGATCCTTGTAACAGTCTATTAACCAATCCCATTTTACCGATGAGGCACAGAAATATTGATTAATTTTATGAAGGTCGCACAATCAATAAGAGCAAAGTCAGGATTTAAATCCAAAAAGTCTGGCTCCAAAGTCCATGTTTAATAGAGCAGAATAAACCTGAGTAGCTCTAACCCTTGTGCTCTTTTGCCTGTGCTTGGTCATGCTGGCTCTGCACCTTTGTCTAGTCAAACAGTATAAGAAGGTTTCCTTTAGCCTAAAGTATTCTTAACAGCCTTTTCTTAAGCCTCTGCCTCCAAGGCTTGATTTTTAAAACCATAACACTTTTCATTCACATAAAGATAAAAGGTTGCAGAACAGAAAATAACACTTGTCTTGGTAAAACTTTACAGGAACATAGTGACCAGACCTAAGTGGACAGCTGCAAGAACAAAGGATTATCACATCCCCTCTGGGGTCTTGGCAGCACCAAGAAGTCTGCAACAACCAGCCACACCCTCTCCCCTTTTGATACAAAAGAAGCTTGAATTCTAACTCCAGTAAGATGGTTCTTTGGAACACTAGTTCACCAACTTCTCTTTCTGCTGTCTTTCTGAATAAAGTAGCTATTCTTTACCTCAACACTGCATCTCTTGATTTATTGGCTTGCATGAGGCAAGCAGTACAAGTTTGGACTTGGTAACACATGTACTAACCTTTAGACTACATGCCGAGAAGGAGATTGTGGTTTAAGTCAAGGGGCCAAATAACTTTAATACAAGTCTCAATAAGTTTTGGCAAAACAATATGGCAAGAAAGATCAAAGTAAGGAACAATGGCAAAGGCTTCATGGAGGTCACAATTTATAAAATGGGCCTTAAGGATGGATTTAATTTTAGTAGGCAGAGATGGTTTAAAGATAAATGAATCTAGAAAGAATAGATATCTTAAGCAACAACAAAACACTGAGAACTTGGAAAAGGTTGGGGAAAAATGAAAGTCCATCATGGTCTGCATGTTAGGGGAGTAGCAGGAAATAAAGTTACAAAGGTAGTCATGAAAAGAGCAATGAACTTGGGATCAAGAGATCCAAGTCTCAATTCTGCTACTGATGTACTGGATGACCTTGGTCAAGATACTTAATCTGTCTGGTCTTCAAATAGTTTTGCAAAGTCCCAACTTACACTGCTGTTTTGAGGATTAATTGAGAGTGCACATGTTGTAGAGTATAGGTTGTGACCGTATTTTGGAAAGATGTGACTATCATATGGAAGGGATGTAGCTAAAGACTTCTAAGAAGGAGTATGACAGAGTGGCCCAATCTAGAAGCAGGTATAGGATAAACTGGAACGTGGAGATCAGGGGTAAAGACTGGGAAATCAGTTAAGTGTTTATTAAAGTAGGTTAAGATATAATGAGGATCCAAATTCTAGTTCTGACAACTGGACTTGAAATAAGTTTCAGATTTCAGAAACACTATAGAAGTAGACAAAATTGATTTCACACTTGATTTTGGTGGAAAATGGAGAAAAAAATGCTCTACCATGATTCTGAAACCTTAAGTCCAAGTGAGTAAGAGAAAAATCATCAACAAATAAAATCTCTATGAAAAAAAATTTCTTCTTGGGAAAGAACATAAGTTGAGTTCAAGGAGTTGGTGAGACATCTTGGTTAAGTTATCCTTTAAGCAGTTGAATATGTGCATCTGGGGCCTAGGAAAGAGGTAGGGATGATATAGTATGTGGCAGACAGAATAGTGAACACTTAGTGATACCCATATCCTAATGCCCCAAACCAGTGGATATGTTAGATTACACAGCAAAAAAAAAAGAAATTTGGAGATGTAATTAAGGTTGATAATCAGCTGAATTGTAAATAGGGAGATTATCCTGGATTACCTGGGTGGGTTCAATGTAATCACAAAGTCATCAGTGATAAAGGAAGGCAGGAGAGATTGTTGGAGTTATATGATATAAAAAGGACTCAACTAGCCATTGCAGGCTTTGAAGATCAGGAAGGGGATCTCAAGCCAAGGAGTGTTGGCTTTGTAGAAGCTGGAAAGGGCAAAGAGAAAGATTTATCCCTTAGAGGCTTCAGAAAGGAACACAGTTGTCAACAGCTTAATTTTAGTTCAGTGAGACCTAAATCAGATATTTAACCTACAGAAATTGCAAGATCATAAATTTGTGTTCTCTAAACCGCTAAGTCTATGGTCATGTTTTTTTACAGTGGCAACAGAGAACTAATACAAAGTGATTTTGGAACACTCAGGGTGGAGAAAATGATCAGAAATTGTGTGAGTTCTTCCTGAAAGTGACTTGTGAAACAAATATGATTGCAGCCATCGAGAAAGCAGGAGCAGTGGTAAGTCCTTAGCATTAGTGTGCAGGTTTCTTATTCTATGACTGATTATTCGAAACTTAGGAGCATACAAATTACTTCATTTTCTATATCATATCATATTACAGCAAAAAATAAGTCATCAAAAGTTATATTAATCCATTCCAGGATCCTCCTTCTTCCCCCAAGTCATCATGCACAGACCTGTGAGATAAAGAATTCCACCTTGGGGAGGAGAAATTGATCAAACTTAGACATTTTAAGTTAAGCAACTACTAAAATAATAGAAATAGAAAAAATAGAAAATTTCAAGCTTCCCCTTTCCAGAAACTGGCACTCTACTTTCTGGAAACACCCAGCTTTTCTAACACCTCACAGCCTTCACCATGGGCTGTATTTGTGTTCAAGGGATGGCGTTGGTCCACAGTGCAGAATGAGAAGTGGAATTGTTTCTGGTTTCATTGGATACAGAAAACATCACATCAAATTGTACCTCCCTATTGACTCAGCTCCACTGAGGGTCATTTCTCAAGTTATTGCTGGTCACTGCCTAGATCTGCTATAAATCTGCCCCCTTTATAGGGTATAGTTTACTCCAGATGGGCATCAGTGGGACAGAGACTATGGTATATGGGGACAGTCATCTCTCATTTTTATAGCTCAGATATATTTTTTTTTTCCCACAGCACAAAGGATATGTCAAGATGTCAGATTTCTCAATGAAGCAGTAACAAAAGACATATTTAAGACCGTTTAATATGTCCTCCTCAGGGTTATAAGAAAAAAATAAAACACTAACTTTTGTAAGTCCTTTTATAAACAAATCCCAATTCTTAGCCTTATTTTACTTATCTCTGGAAGGGAAACACATTTCTCCTTTTCAAATCAACACAGAATAAATCTCTGCTCTACTTTAGTTACTTCCTCACCTGCAATATCTCCAACACCCAGCCCCACCTCAGAGTATGGATGAACCCCAGTGTAAAGCAAGTCTAAATTATTGATCAGTACTTATACCGTGGAAGGTGGTAGGAGAGGGTGGGGGATCCGAGGCTTCAGCAGAACAGTCCAGGGTGGACGTTAGCAAGCAAAGCTCTGCCACCTTTGAAGTGAAAAATGAGGATTCTTCCTGCTTTTCCAATGGGTAAATATTTAATTAAACATAAAACATAAAAATAGCTCTTGAACAGCAAATATTAATTCTCAGTGACTGTGCAATCTGAATCCAGAAAAATAATGATTTTTATCAATGCCATATATACTCAGACCCCTGTTCACAATAGGAATCATAGTTTATAGTATTATCCAGAGAACTGTTAGTGCCCTTCCAATGTCAGCAAGCACACATGTTCTTCTCTGGATCTCTTTATTAATTTTGTGAATTTGAGGCTGGGCTCTGAGACCTATTGGTATCAGAATTTGTATCCACTGATGTTTGCATAAATATTGGGCAAAAGTTTTGCCAATTAACATTGTTCTCTTCTTAGGCCATATAAATTTCTGGCCAACAAACCCATACTCACCTGACTTTAGAGGAGGGTATATGTGAGAATATTGTATATCTCCTCTCAAATTCTGTAAGTGAATATTCTTTTAGATAAAAACAGAATGCTCACAAATTTTTCCTGATGAGTAGTTTGCTTATTTTCTGAAATCATGACGGTAATTGTCCAGAAAGTAGGGTGCAATGTTCAGGAAACACATCAGGTGACTTGAAAGACTTGCTTCCAGCTGCTTCCCCATCCTTACTGAAAATCCTTATAAGACTCAGTAAAGGGTGGATCCATTTAAAAAATCCCCTTTGCCTCTTTTCTGTGCTATGTGAGCTATGATCGCAATTATCTTAGACCTCAACATTGTAAGTATGTGAGAGCTAATTGTTGCCTAGTATAAGCACTCATATGTTAAAACTGACAGCTTTGATGTAACCAACTCCATGCACCAGCCACCATGTACAGCTGTAGTTCTGAGTATGGAACATCTGGAGCTACACTTTAATCGGTGGTTGTAATAGTTGCACAGCTGTTTGTAACATTTCTAGCTATGCTAATCATAGCTGCAATGATACTTATCAGAAAGCCGCACAAGAGAGGCCAATTCATGAGCATCAACAATTACTGACTTTTAGAAGGTTACATTGTATATTTCCTTATTTAGCATCATATTAAGAAAAATCAAAATACTGTGTGATATCACTTATATTTGGAATCTAAAAAATAATAAAATGAATGTATATGCAAAGCAGAAACAGACTCACAGATATAGAAAACAAATTAGTGGTTATCAAATGGGAGAGGAAAGGGGGGAGGGGCGAATTAGGGGTATGGGATTAAGAGACACAAATTCCTATGTATAAAATAGATAAGCAACAGTAATATATTATATAGCGCAGGGAAATATAGCCATTATCTTGTAATAACTTTTAATGGAATACAATCTGTAAAAATACTGAATGATTATGTTGTATACCTGAAACTAAATAATATTGTAAGTCAACTATACTTCAATAAAAAGATAAAAGAAAAAAGAAAAATCAAAAGCACAGAAAAGAATGAAGCTAGTAAGAATCTCAATTCATCAATCTCTAAGTATGTTTGAGTTCAGAAACATTTACAGATTATTTCCTAAAATATACAACCAAACCCACTCAAAATGAGGGTCTATCACTGTGTTGCAGGAATTTTAAGGAAATGAAAGGAAATGTGTTTATAGCATACATTTTGGCTTAACAGAAAAATAACAGTCATAATAATATAGAAACTGATTTTTATACAACAAAATATTGAAAAGCAACTACACTGGAAAAACAGAAAAGGGAAATTCAGGTTAGAGGTGGGTAAAGGAGCTAAATGTTTATACACATTTTCACAAATAGACTGTACATTCTGGATAATAGCAAATTGATAATATCTAAAAATGACAAATCAAGAAGTTATAGTAGCACATTACTTATAAGAAAATCGGGTAGATACAAGAAGAAATGCAAAATTAAACTCACAGTCGGTTTTGGGGAGTGGGCTTGTGCAGGAAAATGTTTTGATTCTTTATAAGGCTTTTAAAATGATTTGTCTTTCTGACCATACATAGCATTTACTCTGAAAAAAAAAAATGTAATCTGAAAGCAAAATTTTCTCTCTCAATTTCAACAATGAATCCAAGTTAGAGACATTAAGAGACTAAGGATCAATTATCTTAGTTGATCCTTGATGTCTCTGGGAACAAATATTTTGATATATTTGACCAAACTTGATGTTTCTAAGAACAAATATTTTGATATATTAGGACCCTCAGGGCTCTCTCATTACAGCTTTCACACCCCCTCACTGTGCCTTTTCTGTTCTAGTGGTCAGAATTTGTCATGTTTCCTCTCCTTTTATTCCTATCCAAATTCCATCTACATCTTCAAGAACAGCTGAAATATCTCATTTGTAAATTGTTTTGGTTTTATTCCCCAACCACTTAGTACCCTTAATAATGTTGGTGTGGAACAATGAAATTTGTGAAGTTCTTTTAACATTATATTACTCCATTCATTCTTCATTTTAACCATTTATTTGTTAATGCAACACAGTTACTGAGTTTCTACTCTGAGGTACCCTGACAAGAATTGATGTTAAAATGTCAGCAGGATAGACAGGTTTACTGGCCTCATAGAGCTTCATGTTTTCTCAGGGAGGCAAGTAAACATAGAAGGTGTGTGTTAAAGATATTTGCTCTATTTGTGGTTATTTAACCTTGTGGATGAGATGAAATCAGTGAAGCATAATTTCAAGTTTAGAATCTATAATGAATATGTTTCAGCTTAAAATATACAATGAATCCTAAATTCAGCGATAACAGCATGACTTATTAATCTCATTTCCTTATGTAATAAAATTATTAGCTAGACTTAGTCTTCCTCCCTTCTGCTCTTTTCACCCCCCCCACCCCACCTCAAATAACACAGTCAAACAATCAAGAGCATGAAGCTGCTTCACTGCCTCTGCTCTGACCTACAGAAACAGGCTGGGGGTAGGTACACTGTAAATGTCCAAGGCTTATTCACAGACTGAGGCTTCTGAGATCAATTTTACTTCCATTCTCCTGTGCTGGTTCCCTACTGGTGTTTCACTTCCCCCTCCGTGGAAAGGAAAGATGACATCCCTTGCAACAGTGCCACAGTTCAATGGGGATTCCTATCACTTTTACTGTAAAGCACATCGATTCTAAAAAATATATATATATTTGAATCCTTGAGCTGTGACTCAAACCCAGGTCTTCTAACCTCAAAACCTGCGTTGATTCCACTCCGCCATGCAACCTCATTTTATCATTCATTGAACCCCAATGGATCGCTAGTCTTCAAGGACAATGAAAAGATCTTTCATTATGTACAGTATCCTGCACATGTAGTTGCTTGTTCAAATGAAATATCCACTACAGCCTTTCTATGAAAGTACTATCTCTGAATATTTCTTACTATTCCATTATCACTTAAACATATTCCACATTTTTCTCAAACACTACTCATACCATTTTCAGGCAGACTGAAACTTCTAAAAGTCATGCTCCCTATGTCAAAGCCACAAGAGAAGTAAGTCAGAAAGCAAGAAAAAATTGTTTTTAAAATTCCTTTCATTCTCTAGGGTTTACATGAGAATGAGACATAACTTATTTATCATGAAAAATGCAAGTGGGCATTTGCTTTTCTACAGCAGCTGAGACATAAACCTGTGCAAGATCGTCTGGTAACCTGAAACCAGTGGAATAGAACATTTTAAGGGTAAGCCATGGAGATATGCCCAGTCTTGACAAAGAAGAAAAGATGTTACAGAGTAAAATTCTAAAATCTGAAGTGAGAGAATACTGAAGAAAAAAGGGCAACATTTGAAATAAAGATACATAATGGATACTTTTTTCTTTAGTTTAATATTCATTTACTCAATCATCCATTCATTCAACAAATATTTATTGAGTGCCTACTACAGAAAATGTGGTGGTTTTGAAGATTTAAATACATTGCAAAAATGTAAGAATGCATAACCTAGGGGAAAAGGCATATTGATAAACCTACAAAGGAAAAGCTATTCTCATAATTACCAAAAGTAAAAATAATTACCTGAACCTGAGCATAATCTTTAATTTTCTGTTTTTAGAAATGGTTGATTCTTTTTTACAACTTTATTGAAGTATAATTGGCATACAAATACTGCACAAATTTAGTGCGTATAATATGAGAAATTTTGACATGAAACCAATCAAGAATTCACTAGTGATGCCTCTGGGTCTGGAATACTCCTGCTGTGAAGGTTTTTAAGTACAAATTCAATTTCAAACATGTATATTCAAGCTATCTATTATTATTCTGGCAGCTTTTATTAAGGTGCAATTGACAAAATTATCATGTATTTTAAACATACAAGGTACTGATTTGACATACATATACACTGTGAAATGATTCCTACAATCAAATTGATTAACACATCCATCGTGAAACATAAAGTTTTTTTTTTTTTGATCAGAATGCTTAAGATTTACTCTCTTAGCAAATTTCCAGTATAGTATTATTAACTATGGTGGCCATGATGCACAATAGATCTGCAGAATTTATTCATCTTATACTCTTTGACCATCTCCTCATTTCCCTCACGCCTCAGCCCCTGGCAACCTCCATTCTACTTTGTTTCTGAATTCAACTTTACTTTTTTTTCTCTCCCCCCCTTTTTTTTTAAAGTTTCCACATATAAGTGATACCATACAATATTTGTCTTTATCTGGCTTATTTCACTTAGTATAATGTCCTCCAGGTTATTTGCTTCTTTCAAGGAATTTTCCCATTCATCTAAGATGTCAAGTTTATTGACGTAAAGCTGTTTATAATATTTCCCTAGAATTCTTCTAATATGTACAGAATCTACAGTGATAGCACACTTCTCATTCCTAATATTTGGTACCTTGTGTTTTCTCTCATTTTTTCCCAGTCTGTCTGACTAGGATTTACAAATGTTATTGACCCTCTCAAAGATACCCTTTTTAAATTTCATTATTTTGTTTTT
Source organism: Delphinapterus leucas (assembly GCF_059928025.1). Taxonomy (NCBI): domain Eukaryota; kingdom Metazoa; phylum Chordata; class Mammalia; order Artiodactyla; family Monodontidae; genus Delphinapterus; species Delphinapterus leucas. Next base: position 36,175,768 of record NC_143147.1, read on the forward strand.
CTCTATTGTTTCTCATTTTTGGCTGCATTGATATCTGTCCAAATTTACTTTCTACTGCTTAATTTGAATTCAGTTTTTCCTACATTTTCTGGTTTCTTAAGATGAAGTTCAGATCACTTAAAATCTTCCTTTTTTTAATAGAGGCAGTTAGTCTGTAAATTTCTTTGTAGATATTACTTTATCTTCATCTCACAAAATTTGATGTCTTGTTTTCACTTTCAATCATTTCAAAATACTCTGTACTTACCCTTTGATTTCTCTTTGACTCATGGGTTATTTAGACATGTGCTATTTAGTTTCCAAACATTTAAGCATTTTCTAAATATATGTTGGTTGTTGTTTTTTTCGTCATTGAGCATGCTTTGTATGCTTTAAATCCTTTTAAAGTGAATGAGACTCATTTTATGGCTCTGAATATGGTCTATTTTGGTAAACGTTCCATATGCCCTTGAAAATAATGTATATTATGTTTTTGTTAAGTGGAGTGTTCATATTTTAGTTTTTAAAAATTTATTTATGTTTTTAATTTTGGATAGTCTTTACCGATTTTTCTTCAAGTCCATTAAGCTTTCATCTATATGTTTAAAATTAGTACCTTCTAAGGCATTAGTTAATACCTTCCAAGGCATTTTTTACTTTGACCATTGTAATTTTCATTTCTAGAAATATTAGTAAGGCTTTCTTAATCTTCTATGTCTCTAACAAGTTCAATCTTTCTTTTACCTTTTTGAAATCTAAAATTATAATAACTATTTAAATGTCTTTATCTACTAATTCTATCATCTGTGTCTTTTCTGCATTTTTTCTACAGATTAAATTTTCTCATTTTGTGTCATATTTTCCTGCTTATTTTTGTGCCTGGACATTTGTGACTGGATGACAAAAACATTGTGATTTTCACCTTTTTGTGTGCTCATTATTTCATAGTCCTATAAATATTCTTAGCTTTATTTGAGACATGGTTAAGTCACATGGAATCAATTCGATTATTTCAAAGTTTGCTTTGAAGCTTTTTTGGTGATATCAGAGAAATTGGATTAATGAGATTTCAACTCTGGCTGATGGGAACACTGGTACTGTGTGAGCTCTGAGAGTCGTTCCCTCTTCTTGTGGATGGTTCTCTCCTCAGAGCCTTAGACCGTTCCATCATACATCAGCACAGAGCAACACTCAGTGAGGACTCTAATGGGCCATTATGTGGATCTCTGAAGTTCTTTGTGCAGCTGTCTTCTCTTCAAAACAGTATTCTGTGACCTTGAACTGCCTTGAACTATCTGAACTCCAAAAGCTCTGCCTCCTCAACTCAAGGAGACTTTATATTCTGCCCACATTTCTCCTCCCTGTAATCAGGAACAATCATATTACTCATCTCATTCATTTCCCCTCCGTCAGTTATCACTGTCCTATGTTGCCTAATGTCCCATGTCAGAAAACCATTGTTTTACATATCTTGTCCAATTTTTTGATTGCTTGAGGTGGGTGGATAAATTGGGTCTCCATTACTCCACCTTGGCTAAAAATAAAGACACTTGATAATTGATTAATTTTACAATTGGATTTTCTTGGTCTAGTTAGCAGGTCACCTTACTCCATATACCATACCTTCAAAATAATTGTATTTTTCTTTCGTTTTTCAGAATGTCTTTTATTTTTGTATTATAATTGCATGTAATAATTTAGTCATCAAGGAGCAGAAAGGTCTGTGGTATGTCACATGAAGTGCCATGTTTTAATGTGTTTATTACAATGCTTACATTGGTATTCTCAAACAGTACCCATGAGGGACCATTTCAGTGAATATCCAACTGCCTTTAAGGATTAGAGTGTCATGAAGTATTTAGTACGGGATAGAGAACGTCCATGGGGACATGAAAACTAGTGTCCAACATTATAGTAGCATTCATGATGTTTTAGTTAGGTCTTTGTTATTAAAAACAACAGAGCCTTTCTCAAACAAACTAGAGTAAAATAGGGATGGTGGTTATTATAACAATCAATATGGTAGACAGGAAATCATCCAAGAAGAGAAGTCCAGAAACTGGAACATGGTTTCATTGCCCTTAAATCTATGCTTTACTACTGTTACTATCACTATTCCCTCTACCTTTCTTTGTTCCCTTTCAGCTTCTTCTTGATACTTATTTCACCATCAACTAGCTCTGTTGTCCTCTATTCTGTACTGTGGTTCTCCATCCTCAAGGTTCTGCTTACTCAGATTATCTTCCTTTTCCTTATTTAAACTCATTATGACATCCACTATGTTTCACCCTAGCTCTGTAGGTAGGGCATTTTCATTTTTATTCCAATGCCATTTTATTCCAGCTATTTTATAATTCACAGTTGAAGTATCCCAGAGTAAGAATGCCATTGACCTAACTTATCTTTTGGCATAAGATCATGCCAAAACTGACAGTTTAGCCTTTGAGTTGGTTGCCTAGTGATCAAGTATGCAAACATTTAAAGGTTCAAAACATAGCCAATATTTTATGAGTATAAATGGAGTATAACCTTTAAATTGTGAATCACTATACTGTAGACTTACACGATTTTGTACATCTACTATATTTCAATAAATAATGAATAAATAATTTAAAAAGATGAAATCATCTATATAACCTCCTTAGTAAATATATATGTGATATAACTTACTTTAAAAGGTGCTATGAACCTAGAAAGCACTGTGATTCACAACTCAGGTACAGTCGTGAATGGATATGGAAAAGGCAGAATAGAATTAATAAGGAAATAGATTTTGGCTCAAAGGAATGACTCCCTGAAAAAAAGTACTATTTGAGATGTTTTACTCGGTATCCAAACATTGCATAAGGTGAGCTCTTTATGTTTAACCTTGAAATTTTGATTTTTAAGTATAAGATTATATTAGAATTATCACAAATCATTGGAATATTTTCAACTTCCATAAAAGCATGAGTGATGGCATATCTTCAAAGAGTACAATTTGGAGTGTGACTGCCAAAGAATTTTTTTTTAAAAAAAGACACAGGATTCCAATAACTTATCATTCTTTTCTACCTTATCGAGGTTAATTATTTAACATGACCAGAGGACAGGATGAGCCAATTCCAGATGTTTTGCAAATAGCATTTTCTCAGGATTGTTCTGAAATACAAAGTTTAAATGTGAAAAACTAAACAATCACTTTTTTACCCTGACAGCTTTTCTTGTAACTGAAAAACTTCCAGAAAAGCATCTGATAACAGTTGTCTCCCAAATGTCTCTTATTCACCCTCTGTTTTGTAGAAGGCATCATGCCTTCATCAATGACATTTTTCTTTTCACAATTGTAATTGTCAGTCAGTCAACATCTACTTTCACCAAATGTCTGAAATGGTAGCTAAGGGGAAAAGATCTCACAAAATAGGGCAGTATTCTCTTAAAAGCATAATATTATAATCTGTGAGATTAGTCCTACAACTGAATTGTTAGCCTCTGAAGCCTAAACTAGATACACAGAAGAAAATTATTAAATGTTTATGTCAAAATATCCTGGTTGATCATATCACATTTGACATGTTTTAAATATAAAAGCTGTTACTTAAAGAGTTGTTGAAGAGGAAGAGGTGAATAAATTGTAAAAAAAAAAAAAAAAAAAAACTTTGCCAAATAAGAATTTTTAAAATAGTCTAAATGAGCACATCTTCAGGCAAATGTTTGCAGGTATCTTCCTGTGCTGAAAGAATTATTAAAATTACAAAAAGAGTCAATATATATAGATGTACCCTACTCCTCAAGGAGAAGAACAAATGTAGTATCCAGGCATTGGCAGGTCATTAAATTAAAATCAATTGTGATAGTTAACTATCCAGAAACAGAAATCTAAATTTTAAACACAGATGTAATCACTCTATGGAAAAATCTTTAGTATTATACACTTGACAGAAAGGACAGGTTGACGACGTAGTAAAATCCTTTGCATTAAATTCACTCTGTTACCTCTGATGGAGATTCAGGCATCATCAGTTTTGGGTGCATAATTTTTTTATCTCACATTAGATAGAGAGCTATGTAAGCACTTATTACACAGAATTGATTTCAATGGTTAGAGTTTTAACTTTGTTGCTTTAAAAATTAGCTAGTAATTTAATAACTTCCCATCAAGAAATTTCATTGTGAAAACTTTTCTTGTCACCATGAATTGTGTTGACTTAAAGAGAATATTATCCTTTTATAACATTTTCCTTTGTGTGGGTGGGAGAAACACCTTATATCATTGCATTAGTTTGCGCATCCATATGCAGATGTAATTACTCTTCCCACATCCTCTTAAAGATTTTAAGGAAAACAGCAACAGGGAAATTTGTAAGAATAAACATAAGGTAGAATTTGTAAAAGTTCAATAATAACTGAAAAAAACTGTTCATATATGCAGTATAAAAATAATAACCATTAAAAATGGTAATGAGAGAGATGCACTCCTTTTACAATCTGTAATATTTTCTTTAAACCTGTATCAATTATCATTTTGGTTTCCTCTTTTTTCTTCTTACATGCAAATACCATCACCACCACCATCATCATCTTCAACATGATGATAGGCTGTTCTTCATTTTCACTCAGAGCTTCTAATTTGTTCTCAGTTTCAATAAGGGGTTGGAGACATAGAACCTAGGAAAGCATTGCTAATGTATAACTTTCTAAAAGTAATAACATATATCTCATAAAAATGTAAAATGAACATGGCAAATATATCATTTAACTCATTAATGAAGCAATGTTAAAACTGGTCCAGTTGAGAATTTAAAGAGCTATTTATAGAAATTTTAATAAAGGAATGTTAGGATAAGATTGCTGGATGAGATACAAAACTGATTAATGTACAATATGTTACTAAACTATAACTTTTGTGGTGTCTTTTCTAGTGGAAAAAATTATTTGCATCTCTACCCTGCATAAATGTGCAAGTTAATCTCTGCCCCTCCAGAGTTATAAAATATGCTAGTCAATAGAAAGTCAATCAAAAGGACAGACTCAACACTGCATTGAAAGAACACACAATAATCTCTTTTGTGATTTCCAAATTTTCATAATATTTTGACAGTGACTTGAACATAGCTGATATTTATTAAATATATGTGGAATTGGATAAATGGAGACCAGGTTGGTCTTAAGTTTTCATGTCAAATTGTTTGGATATCACTGGTAAAAAACAGTTCTAATTAAAGATCATATGATTGTTGTCAAGCAGGCTCCACTAGACAAATAGCAGACTCAAGGAGGTCAGGGGACACAGAACAGAAGTGTAAGTGCTTTCTGAGCAAAGCTGGGAAAATAGTCCTGGGTAACATATAAATGTCACTGCTCTTGCGATGTCTTGAAAACCTGAAAGAGCTAAAGGCATTTTGCAGGCTTCTGAAATTAGAAAGTACTTTTTGCTCTTATCTTGTTGAGGATACTCCTATATATGAAGCTTCCTATAGATTGGGGCTTCTTTTTAAGTCTTATGTTGTAAGAGAGAATTGATCAAAAGTTCAAATTTTTAGCACGGGTTGCCTCAAAAATTGTGTTTTGATTTATTTTCTGTCAGGGTTATTTATCTTTTTTCCTCCTAATATTTGAATTTAAGTTTGCACACTGAAATTCAATTTACTGTCCCCATTTGTAAAGGTAAGCCTAACATTAGCTTCTTAAAAATCTTATTTAAAAAATGTTTAAAAATTAATGAAATTTGATAATTCTATACTGACTGTTTAAAACATGCTTTGTTCTCTTAAACATTGACTGTGAAGTATTTTTCTACTATAAACAATAATATGACTCCTCTTAAAGTTAAATTTTTGTCAAATTCTGTATTTTTCTTAGACTGATTTCTATAAATATTTCTGAAATTCCATAATATTTTCATATGATAAATTTTTGTTTGTATAATTTCTAAGCTAAATGATATATGTAATTTTAAAACATTTGAAATGGATTGCCAAATTTTCATCCAGGAATTTTTTTTTTTAATTTTCCCTCCCATCAACAGTGTATAAGTATTCTCAAACACATCCTAATACTGTTGACAATTTGAAGGCTGAATAAAGATATTTAAATTTTGTTTTTAATTTTCATATATGTGATTACTAGGATAAAACATATATTCAACTTGTTATTGATTGAAATGTTGAGTAGTAGACATTTCTCATTTTTCCCTCCAGAATGTATTTTCTCTGCTCTGCCTCCATGCTCTGTGCCATGGTCCACTGCCCTTTACAGAAGATATCAACAGGCATGCTCTCCCTCTGCATCCAGCTGCATTGAGCTTATGGGAGACACTGACAGAAGATGGAATGGTGAAAGTAATATTAAGCCATTTGTTCCCCATTTGCCTTTCTCCTACTTACCATGTATTGGATGTGTTTGTCTAAGTAGTGGAATCTGTAGGCATGCCTCCTGGATCCTCTTTACTGAAATAGTGTCTCCATCCCCCAGTTGTTGTATTGGTTGCTAACAGCTGCCCCTTGTCTGCAGAATTGGCCTTGACAAAATGGGAGTAACCTTAACAAGGAAATTATGCCTGTGCCCCCAGGGGCAGCCAAAAGGCAATCACTGACTTAAGTGGAATTAAAAACTTGCCCCCTCCTTCCCTCAGGTGGAATCATCTCTGTGGGGTAATTAGTACTCCAGAGCTCCCTGTAGGATCAGATTGAAGATTCTCTCCAGCTGAAGCCACACAGTTGCTTAGCTTTCATTTTCCTTGTTCTTTTCTTCTTTGCACATTCACCTTTCTGTTGAGACCCCTCTCTCAATAAATTGATTGCCCAAGAATCCCTGTCTCAGGCGTGGATAAGGAATTTGACCCAATGCCATTAGTACCAGGACAAATCTTAAAGAGTAGATCCTAAAGATGAGTTTGGATCTCTTGTAATGAGAACCCCATCACTGGTGATAGGTGAGGTATTGATGGGCTGTGGCATGCTGTAGTTGTACAGTTTTTAAGATTTCATCTCTGGTGAAAAGAGACTGGAAAAGGTGGAGGGAATGTACTATCCAGGGAATGTCTCTTGCATCTGAGGAGTATAGAGAAAATAATATAAGGACGATGGTACTGGATACGTGCTGTTAAGTATTACTGATTCATTTAAAGTGCAAATAATAAGCTCAAATCCAGTAATCACCAATATAAAGGACACTGTGAAGTTCAGAAGGGCCTCTTTGGCTTCATTATAGAGATCCCCATCTCTTGTAGCTGGTGGACAATCAGGGCTAAAGATTAGGCACAGGACGTCATTATAAGAGTGACAGAACCTCAGAGAAGGCTGAACTTTCAGCCTCAGTAAGCCTCTTATGCTAAAGTCAGGTCCTGGATAGGGAAGGGTTAGGGTATTGAAACAGGGTGGGTAGATACACTTAAATTTGAATCCCCTGATTACTCTGATACTGCTGTGTCTGCAGAAGTGAGCCACTCCTCACCCCCTGCCCCCTTTTCTTCAGTTGTACCATATGTTTTTTGTTTGTTTGTTTGTTTTTTGTTTTGGTTTAGGTTTGGTTTGTGGTACGCAGGCCTCTCACTGTTGTGGCCTCTCCCACTGCGGAGCAACAGGCTCCGGACGTGCAGGCTCAGTGGCCATGGCTCACAGGCCCAGCCACTCCGCGGCATGTGGGATCTTCCCGGACCGGGGCACGAACCCGTGTCCCCTGCATCGGCAGTCGGACTCTCAACCACCGTGCCACCAGGGAAGCCCCATATGTTTTTATTTTAATTGAAGTGTAGTTGACTTACTTAAAGTTTCAGGTGTAAAATACAGTAATTCAAAAATTGTATGTATTATATACCATATGAAGTTATATTATTGACTACATTCCTTGTGCTGCACATTACATCCTTGTAATATTTATTTTGTAACTGGTAGTTTGTACCTCTAAATCCCTTTCACCTATTTCGCCCCTCCCTCAACCCTTCTCCTCTCTGGTTACCACTTGTTTGTTCTCTATATCTGTGAGTCTGTTTCTGTTTTGTTATATTTGTTCAGTTTTTGTTTGTTTGTTTGTATTTTAGATTCCACATATAAGTGTAAAACATAGGGTATTTGTCTTTCTCCATGTGACTTATTTCACTAAGTGTAATACCCTCCAGGTCCATTCATGTTGTCACCAATGGCACAATTTCATTCCTTTATATGGAAGAGTAATATTGCAATAGATTTACACGTATGTACTACAGATATATGTTCTCTCTATATATGTATGTGTACATACACACACACACACACCACATCTTCTCTATAGATTCATCTGTTGATGGACTTAGATTGCTTTTATATATTGGCTAATGTAAATAGTGCTGCTATGAACATTGGGGTGCATATATCATTTCAAATTGTCTTCAGATAAATACTCAGGAGTGGAATTGCTGAATCATATGGTAGTTCTATTTATAATTTTTTTGAGGAAACTCCATACTGTGTTCCATAGTGGCTGAACCAATTCACATAACCAGCAACAGTGTACTAGGGTTCCTTTTTCTCCACATCCTCACCAACACTTGTTATTTCTTGTCCTTTTTGGTAATAGACATTCTAATAGGTGTGAGGTGATATCTCATTGTAGCTTTCATTTGCAGTTCTCTGATGATTAGTGATGTTGAGCACCTTTTCATGTGTCTGTTGGCCATCATATGTCTTCTTTGGAAAAATGCCTATTCAAGTCCTCTGCCCACATTTTATTTGGATTTTCTTTTTATGTTGAGTTGTATGAGTTTTTATATATTTTGGATATTAAGCCCTTATGAGATACATCACTAGCAAGTATCTTGTCCCATTTAGCAGGTTGCCTTTTCATTTGTTGATGGTTTCTTTGCTGTACAAAAGCTTTTTAGTTTGATTAGATTCCATTTGTTTATTTTTACTCTTGTTTCCCTTGCCTTAGGAGACAGATTCAAAAAAGTATTGTTAAGACTACCAAAGAGCACACTGCCTATATCTTCTTCTAAGAGTTTCATGGTTTCAGGTCTTACAATTAAAGACTTTAATAGATTTTGAGTTCATTTTTTTATGGTATGAGAAAACATTCTAGTTTCATTCTTTTGCATGTAGCTGTCCAATTTTCCCAACACCACTTATTGCCCATTGTATATTCTTGCCTTCTTTGTCATACATTAATTGACCATACGTGTGTGGGTTTATTTCTGGGCTCCCTTTTCTATTGCATTGAACATGTCTGTTACGTGTGCCAGTTCCATACTGTAGCTTTGTAATATAGTCTGAAGTCAGGGAGTGTGATACCTCCAGCTTTGTTCCTTTTTTCCTCAAGATTATTTTGACTATTCAGGGTATTTTGTGTTTCCATGCAAATTTTAGGATTATTTGTTCTAGTTCTATAAAAAATGCTGTATTTTGATAGGGATTGCAATGAATCTGTAGATTGCTTTGGGTAGTATGGACATTTTAACAATATTGATTCTTCTAGTCCATAACCATAAGATATATTTTTTCCTCTATTTGTATCATATTCAATTTCCTTCATTGATGTTTTATAGTTTTCAGAGTACAGGTCTTCTACCTCCTTGGTTAAATGTATTCCAAGACATTTTATTCTTTTTGGTTTGATTGTAAATGAGATTTTTTTTTTTTAATTTCTCTTTCAGGTAGTTCATTATTAGTGTATAGAAATGCAACTGATTTATATCTTGTAACTTAACCAGATTTATTTATTAGTTCTAACAGTTTTTTGGTAGTGTCTTTAGGGTTTTCAATATATGTTATTATGTCATCTGCAAATAGTGACAGTTTTATTTTTCCTCTTCCAATTTGGATGCATTTTATTTCTTTTTATCATCTGGTTGCTGTGGCTAGGACTTCCAATACTATGTTAAATAGAAGTGGTGAGTGGGCATCCATGTTTTGCTCCTCATCTTAGAGGAAAAGCATTCAGTTTTTTATCACTGAGTATAATGTTAGCTGTGGGTTTATCATAAATGACATTTACTGTGTTGTATGTTCCCTCTATACCAAATTTGTTGAGAGTTTTTACCACGAATGGATTTAAATTTTGTCAAATGCTTTTTCTGCATCTATTGAAATGATCAGGTGACTTTTATGCTTTGTTTTCATAATGTGGTGTATCACATTGATTTGCAGACATTGACATGCTTGCATCACTGGAATAAATCCCATTTGATCATGATATATGATCCTTTTTATATGTGATTAAATTAGCTTTGCTAATATTTTGTTGAGGGGTTTTGCATTTATGTTCATCAGAAATATTGACCTGTAAGTTTCTTTTTTGTAGGATCTTTTGTTTTGACATCAGGGTAATGCTGACCTCATAGAATGAGTTTGGAAGTGTCCCTTTCTCTTCAATTTTTCAGAGTAGTTTGAGAAAGATAAGTATTAAAGCTTCTTTAAAAGTTTTGGTAGAATTACCCTGTGAAGTCTGAAATTTTGTTTGTTGGGAGCTGTTTTTGTTTTGTTTTTTAATTACTGATTCAATTTCATTACTAGTAATTGGTCTGTTCTATTCCTTTTTGGTTCAGATTTTGGAGATTACACATTTCTAGGAATTTGTCCATTTTTTCGAAGTTGTCCTTTTTATTGGTGTCTCTATTTTATTTATTTCCACTCTTGTCTTTACTATTTCCTTCCTTCTGCTGGCTTTGAGCTTTGTTTGTTCTTCTTTTTCTAGTTCCTTTAGGTGGAATGTTATATTGTTTATCTGAGATTTTTCTTGCTTTTGAGGTAGGCCTGTATCATTATAAACTTCCCTCTTAAAACAGCCTTTGCTATGTCCTGTAGATTTTGCAGAGTTGTATTTCTATTTTCATTCACTTCAAGGAATTTTTTGATTTCCTCTTTGATTTCTTTGTTGAGCAGTTGATTTTTAGTAGCATGTTGTTTGGTCTCCACTTATTTGTGTTTTTTTCCATTTTACTTCCTGTGATTGATTTCTATTTCATACCATTATGGTTGGAAAAGAAGCTTAATATAATTTCAAACTTCTTAAAATTATTGAGACTTGTTTTGTGACCTTGGATGTGTTCTATCCTGGAGGAAGTTTCACTTGCACTAGAAAATAATGTGTATTCTGCTGTTTTTGAACAGAATGTTCTACAGATATCTATTAGCACCATATGCTATAATGTGCCATTTAAGGCCAATATTTCCTTATTGTGTCTTCTGTATTTTCTGTATCTTTATTGATTTTCCTGTCTGGATGATGTATCCTTGGTTGCAGAAAAGCAGTTCTGTGAGTCTTTTGGTCATTTCCAGCAAGAGTTGCTCTATATGTAGTTGTAAGTTTAATGTGTTTGTGGGAAGAAGTAAGCTCAGTGTCTTCCTATTCTGCCATCTTGATCCTGCCTCCCACTGTCTTTTGTTGGAAAATAAAGCCCTTGCCTCTTGCTAAATGATTATACAGAAGTCTTAGATTAGACAGGTGCCTTATAGCATAATGCTTGCCCTCCTCAGGAGGCTACCAAATCTCAGCATTACTTGGGTCTGCTAAGGGATAAGAGTGAATATAAGCACATGAACTTCAGGACCTGGCTAATATACTGGGAAGAACCAAGATATTCTATCTAGTAATGGATTCTGAGAGTGCTGGATCATGGAGATTAAAACATGTAACAGGATAAGGAAGAGTTTGGGAATATGGGACAGGTGTAGCTCTTTTTTTTTTTTTTTTTTAAAGAAGATGTTGGGTGTAGGAGTTTATTAATTAATTAATTAATTTTTGCTGTGTTGGGTCTTCGTTTCTGTGCAAGGGCTTTCTCTAGTTGTGGCAAGCGGGGACCACTCATCATCACTGTGCACAGGCCTCTCACTATCGTGGCCTCTCTTGTTGCGGAGCACAGGCTCCAGACATGCAGGCTCAGTAGTTGTGGTTCATGGGCCTAGTTGCTCCATGGCATGTGGGATCCTCCCAGACAAGGGCTCGAACCCGTGTCCCCTGCATTAGCAGGCAGATTCTCAACCACTGCGCCACCATGGAAGCCCAGCTCTTTTTACTGTACTTTATTTTATTGCACTTTGCAGGTATTACATTTTTCACAAATTGAAGGTTTGTGGTAACCCTGCATTATCAAAGGTTTGTTAGCATCTTTTAGCAAAAGTATTTTTTAACAAAGGTATGTAAATTTTTTTTTTTAGACATAATGCTATTGTACTTAATAGACTACAACATAGTAAAAACATAACTTTTATATGCCTGGGAAACAAAAAAATTCATATGACTCACTTTGTTGCAATTTTTGCTTTATTGTGGTGTTCTGGAACAAAACTGGCAATATCTCTGAGGTAGGCCTCTATTGTGACAGAGGATTTAACACCCTGGCAAGAGCCCCAGGAGGAGATTCTAATATGCTGCTGGAATGGCTTTTGGAAGATTGGAACAAGTAGAAGTACAGATGCCAGAACTACCAATAGCAGACCATGAAGAAAAAGGGAAAGGTCAAAAGGCTCAGAAAGTGGGCCTTTTAAAATAAGTCTAGTGTATAAGACCAAAAAAACAAAACCAAAAAGCATTAGCTAACTACATTTCTCATTAGGGTTCAGAGTACATTCCATTCTATTTACAAAGGTGATAAGGAATGTTCTAAGGAGAGAGGTGCCAGCATCATTTAGAGGCCTGGGGTGGCTGGGCTATGTAAGCAGTACTGACAGCAGGAGATACTACCACAAACAGCACCCTCTAATAACAGTGGGTATGACAAAATGTGAAGAAAACAGAGGCCAGGTGACAACACTTAACCATTAGAATCAAGGTGGGTATAATTATAATGGTGAAGATCATTATGGTAGCTGGAAGGCCTAACCTACAGAGATGTATGAAGATGGTTAATAGAACATGGTGTTCTTAGGACATGATAGATAAATAGACAACAAGGGCATTTTTTAATATATAGAATACAAAGAAATCAATAATAGTTGTGCAGAAAGCTGAGGTCAGTGGCCCAATAGAAAGCCACAGTCCCCTGCCCAATTTCCAGCCCTGAGCAGTCCTCAGACTCAGGGCAAACTGGTTGAAAACATGGCTGCACCCCAGTGAGGAAAGACTCTACAAAACCATGGCAAGAGCATGCAGTAGTAATTTCCCCCAAAGAACCTATGACTTTTAAGTCAGGTAGCCAAGCCCTGGAGAAGGGGGAAACCAGATCTTTTCACTGTTGTTGGATATAGGTTCAAGCTGATGCTCCTATAGTTATAATAGAAATGTGTGCATATCAAGTCAGCTGATGAATAGAGCCCTGGCCCATGACTCATTGATAGAGTCTTCACATAATTTCCTTGACTTGTAGATTCTTGTGTAGTTCTGACTTTTGTATAGCTTTCAAATGTGTTATATTCTAAAAATAAGAAAAAGAATGGGGGGTTGTACCCAAAATGAAACACAGCAGAAACAAATGAACCTAACTGTATTTCACATACATAACATGACCACACTAAAGGATGCAAAGTAAGGGACCAATCCAAGTCACTTTTACACATAGTATTGGACAAGAGGACATCCTGTGTCTCCTGATATGAAATAGCAAGAAGTATCTGTTCTTTGGTGTTCTGCCAAAAATGTATAACCTAAATTTAATCATGAGAAAACATTAGCTAATCCAAATTGAGGAACATTCTACCAAACAATAATTATTATCTTCAATAATAACAAGGTCATGAAAGACAAAGATAAGTATTGAGCTATTCAGTTAAAGGAGACTATAGACACATGACAAATAAATGCCAAGTATGATCTGGATTAGGTTCTAGGCCAGAAAAAATAAATATTTTTTTTATTAAGGACACTAATAACAACTGGTGAAATTTAAATAAGGTCTGCAATAACAGCATTATGTCTTTGTTAATTTCCTGATTTTGATAATTGTACTGTGGTTAGGTTAAATATACTGGAGTACTTAGAGGTAAGGGAGCAGTATATCTGAGATAAAGAGAAAGAAATTATGGTAAAATATATAGGTAATCTGGGTGAAGTGTATACAAGAATTCTTTGTACTAATTTTGCAACTTTTCTGTAAGTCTGAAATTATTTCATAATAAAAACTAAAAATACATGCACAAGTTTTAATTCTTTAAAGGAGTATAGTTTTGAATTCACAGCAGCATTTAAACTTTAGTATTTTCTTTTCAGTACTTATAATGCTAATGTATCTGATAGTATCATAAGCATACCAAAAACTTATTTCACATTATCTCTGAATTGAAATGACTTAGCATCACAAGGGAAAACAGTATAGAAAACAAGTAACATAATTAAATTATATTGGCCCTCTTCCTTTAAGTATGTCTGATATAATATATATGCACCAGTAAAACAAACCATGGTTATCCCTGTGGTTTTCATGGCAGTCCCCAATACATATTCTGATTTGATTTTATGTTTAGTTTTGGCTCTTGTCTCCAACTTCCATAGAGGTTTCATTTACTGTTCCTTGGATTTAGTGTCATTGTATTTAATCTTCCATTCATTCACCCACTCATTTATCAGCAAATACTTATTGACTCTATAGTAGGTGCCAGACACCTGGAAATAGAGTTTTAAAAGATTGACATAACCTTTTACAATCTTCAGACTGCCCTGTAAATGACATTAATTTCTCTCTAAAAACACTGACTTGTAGTCATCTCTCTTGATTTGTCCCAATTTCAGTATCTTTAGGAGGATATTTTAATTCTTCAGAGCCCAACTTCATCCCTCTGATCCATAACTGATGGAATCATTCCAGTAATCTGCAAAGGGAAGATTTGGATATGATAAAGCTGAGTGAATATTTCAATGAGATTTTCATCTTCCCAATCTGCCTGACATGCTCCTTGAACAAATTTAAGCAGAGAAAATATGTATGTATGAATGTATGTCAAAACATGTTAGTAGAAAACAATTTCAAGCTAAAATCTACACAAGATAGTGTATTTTTAAATCAAATAGATGTAACACACTAAGGAAATTTAAAACAGTAAAAAGTGTTTATTTTTAGCTTCATAATATTGGAAACTAATATTGGTCCTGTCCATAGTTTTCCTTTGGGCAATTAGGGGAATATTTAAGCGATTTAAGTTGACAGTGTGTGATGAACAAAAAGCACTGATTTTGGCACACGATGGAGGAGAGGGGGAAGATGGTGGAAGAGTAAGACGTAAGAGTAAGAGGAAGGGAGATCACCTTCCTCCTCACAGATACATCAGAAATACATCTACACGTGGAACAACGCCTACAGAACACACACTGAACACTTGCAGAAGACCTCACACATCCCAAAAGGCAAGAAACTCCCCACGTACCTGCGTAGGGCAAAAGAAAAAAGAATAAGCAGAGACAAAAGAATAGGGATGGGACCTGCACCAGTGGGAGGGAGCTGTAAAGCAGGAAATGTTTCCACACACTAGAAATCCCCTTCGAGGGCAGAGACTGTGGGTGGCGGAATGGGGAAGCTACAGAGCTGCGGAGGACAGCACAACAACAGGGATGCGGAAGGCAAAGTGGAGAGATTCCCGCACACAGGATCAGTGCCAACTGGCACTCACCAGCCCGAGAGGCTTGTCTGCTCACCCGCTAGGGCTGGCAGGGACTGGGAGCTGAGACTCAGGCTTCGGAGGTCAGATCCCAGGGAGAGGACTGGAGTTGGCTGCGTGGACTCAGCCTGAAGGGGACTAGTACGCCACAGCTAGCCCGGACAGAGTCTGGAGAAAAGACTGGACCTGACAAAGAGGCAAGAGACTTTCTTCCCTCTTTGTTTCCTGGTACGCGAGGAGAGGGGATTAAGAGAACTCCTTAAAGGAGCTCCAGAGACAGACGCGAGCCGCGGCTAACAGTGCGGACCACAGAGCCGGGCATGAGACGCTAGGGCCACTGCTGCCGCCACCAAGAAGTCTGTGTGCAAGCACAGGTCACAACCCACACCTCCCCTCACGGGAGCCTGTGCAGCCTGCCACTGCCAGGGTCCCGTGATCCAGGGACAACTTCCCCGGGAGAACGCACAGCGTGCCTCAGTCTGGTGCAACGTCACACCAGTCTCTGTCCCCGCAGGCTTGCCCCGCACTTCATGCCCATCCCTCCCCCTGGCCTGAGTGAGCCAGAGCCCCCAAGTCAGCTACTCCTTTAACCCTGTCCTGTCTGAGCGAAGAACAGACACCCTCCAGTGAACAACATGCAGAGGCAGGGCCAAATCCAAAGCTGAACCCCGGGAGCTATGTGAACAAAGAAGAGAAAGGGAAATTTCTCCCAGCAGCCTCAAGAGCAGCAGATTAAATCTCCACAATCAACTGGAGGTACCCTGCATCGGTGGAATACCTGAATAGACAACGAAACATCCCAAATTGAGGATGTGGACGTTGAGAGCAAGATATATTATTTTTTCCCCTTTTCCTCTTTTTGTGAGTGTGTATGTGTATGCTTCTGTGTGAGATTTTGTCTGTATAGCTTTGCTTTCACCATTTGTCCTAGGGTTCTGTCTGTCCGATATTTTGTGTTCGCTTGTTTTTTACTTAATAAAATTTTTTTCTTAATAATTATTTTTGATTTTAATAACTTTATTTTATTTTATCTTACTTTATTTTATTTTATTTTATCCTCTTTCTTTCTTTCATTCTAGTTTTTCTCCCTTTTATTCTGAGCCATGTGGATGAAAGGCTCTTGGTGTTGCAGCCAGGAATCAGTGCTGTGCCTCTGAGATGGGAAAGCCAACTTCAGGACACTGGCCCACAAGAGACCTCCCAGCTCCACGTAATATTAAATGGCAAAAATCTCCCAGAGATCTCCATTTCAACACCAACACCGAGCTTCACTCAATGACCAGCAAGCTACAGTGCTGGACATTTTGCCAAACAACTAGCAGGAGAGGAACACAACCACACCCATTAGCAGAGAGGCTCCTAAAATCACAAGAAGGCCACAGACACCCCAAAACACAACACAAAATGTGTACCTGCCCACAAGAAATACAAGATCCAGCCTCATCCACCAGAACACAGGCACTAGTCCCCTCTATCAGGAAGCCTACACAACCCACTGAACCAACTTCAGCCACTGGGGACAGACAACAAAAACAACGGGGATTACGAACCTGCAGCCTGCAAAGAGGAGACCCCAAACACAGTAAAATAAGCAAAATGAGAACACAGAAAAACACACAGCAGATGAAGGAGAAAAATAAAAACCCACCAGACCTAAGAAATGATGAGGAAATAGGCAATCTACCTGAAAAAGAATTCAGAATAATGATAGTAAAGATGATCCAAAATCTTGAAAATAGAATAGAAAAAATGCAAGAAATATTTAACAGGGACCTAGAAGAACTAAAGAGGACACAAGCAAGGATGAACAACACAATAAATGAAATTAAAAATACTCTAAAAGGGATCAATAGCAGAATAACTGAGGCAGAAGAATGGCTAAGTGACTTGGAAGGTAAATACTGGAAATAACTACTGCATAGCAGAATAAAGAAAAAGAATGAAAAGAACTGAGGAAAGTCTCAGACCTCTGGGACAGCATTAAATGCACCAACATTCGAATTATAGAGGTCCCAGAAGAAGAAAAGAAAAAGGAAGGGACTGAGAAAATATTTGAAGAGATTATAGTTGAAAAGGTCCTTAATAATGGAAAGGAAATAGTTAATCAAGTCCAGGAAGCACAGGGAGTCCCATACAGGATAAATCCAAGGAGAAACACGCCAAGACACATATTAATCAAACTATCAAAAATTAAATACAAAGAAAACATATTAGAAGCAGCAAGGGAAAAACAACAAATAACACACAAGGGAATCCCCATAAGGTTAACAGCTGATCTTTCAGCAGAAACTCTGCAATCCAGAAGGGAGTGGCAGGACATATTTAAACTTATGAAAGGGAAAAAACGACAACCAAGATTACTCTATCCAGCAAGGATCTCATTCAGATTTGATGGAGAAATTAAAACCTTTACAGACAAGGAAAAGCTGAGAGAGTTCAGCACCACCAAACCAGCTTTACAACAACTGCTAAAGGAACTTCTCTAGGCAAGAAACACAAGAGAAGGAAAAGACCTACAATAACAAACCCAAAACAATTAAGAAAATGGTAATAGAAAAATACATATTGATAATTAGCTTAAATGTAAATGGATTAAATTCTCCCACCAAAAGACACAGACTGGCTGAATGGATACAAACACAAGACCCATATATATGCTGCCTACAACAGACCCACTTAAGACCTAAGGATACATACAGACTGAAAGTGAGGGGATGGAAAAAGATATTTCATGCAAATGGAAACCAAAAGAAAGCTGGAGTAGCAATTCTCGTATCAGACAAAATAGACTTTAAAATAAAGACTATTAGAAGAGACAAAGAAGGACACTACATAATGATCAAGGGATTGATCCAAGAAGAAGATATAACAATTGTAAATATTTATGCACCCAACATAGGAGCACAACAATACATAAGGCAAATACTAACAGTTATAAAAGGGGAAATTGACAGTAACACATTCATAGTAGGGGACTTTAACACCGCACTTTAACCAATGGACAGATCATCCAAAATGAAAATAAATAAGGAAACACAAGCTTTAAATGATACACTAGACATGATGGACTTAATTGATATTTATATGACATTCCATCCAAAACCAACAGAATACACATTTTTCTCAAGTGCTCATGGGACATTCTCCAGGATAGATCATATCTTGGGTCACAAAACAAGCCTTGTTAAATTTAAGAAAATTGAAATTGTATCAACTATTTTTTCCAACCACAATGCTATGAGACTAGATATAAATTATAGGAAAAGATCTGTAAAAAATAGAAACTCATGGAGGCTAAACAATACACTACTTAATAATGATGGGATCACTGAAGAAATCAAAGAGGAAATCAAAACATACCTAGAAATAAATGACAATGGAGACACGACGACCCAAATCTTATGGGATGCAACAAAAGCAGTTCTAAGAGGGAAGTATATAACAATACAATTCTAACTTAAGAAACAGGAAACATCTCAAATAAACATACAAACTTTGCACCTAAATAAATTAGAGAAATAAAAACAAAAAAAAACCAAAATTACCAGAAGGAAAGAAATCATAAAGATTAGATCAGAAATAAATGAAAAAAAAACGAAGGAAACAATAGTAAGGATCAATAAAACTAAAAGCTGGTTCTTTGAGAAGATAAATAAAATTGATAAACCATTAGGCAGGCTCATCAAGAAAATAAGGGAGAAGACTCAAATCAATAGAATTAGAAATGAAAAAGGAGAAGTAACAGCTGACACAGCAGAAATACAAAATATCATGAGAGATTACTACAAGCAACTCTATGCCAATAAAATGGACAACCTGGAAGAAATGGACACATTTATATAAATGCACAACCTGCCAAGACTGAATCAGAAAGAAATAGAAAATATGAACAGACCAATCACAAGCACTGAAATTGAAACTGTGATTAAAAATCTTCCAACAAACAAAAGTGCGGGACCAGATGGCTTTACAGCAGAATTCTATCAAACATTTAGAGAAGACCTAACACCTATCCTTCTCAAACTCTTCCAAAATATAACAGAGGGAGGAACACTCACACACTCTTTCTACGAGACCACCATCGCCCTGATACCAAAACCAGACAAAGATGTCATAAAGAAAAAAAACTACAGGCCAATATCACTGATGTACATAGATGCAAAAATCCTCAACAAAATACTAGCAAACAGAATCCAACAGCACATTAAAAGGATCATACAACATGATCAATTGGGGTTTATTCTAGGAATGGAAGGATTCTTCAATATATGTAAATCAATCAACGTGATACACCATATTAACAAATTAAAGGAGAAAAACCATATGATCATCTCAATAGATGCAGAGAAAGCTTTCAACAAAATTCAACACCCATTTATCGTAAAAACCCTGCAGAACGTAGGCACAGAGGGAACTTACCTCAACATATTAAAGGCCAC
This sequence comes from Delphinapterus leucas, assembly GCF_059928025.1. Classification (NCBI taxonomy): domain Eukaryota; kingdom Metazoa; phylum Chordata; class Mammalia; order Artiodactyla; family Monodontidae; genus Delphinapterus; species Delphinapterus leucas. Next base: position 36,195,665 of record NC_143147.1, read on the forward strand.
ATATGACAAACCCACAGCAAATATCATCCACAATGGTGAAAAACTGAAACCATTTCCACTAAGATCAGGAACAAGACAAGGTTGCCCACTCTCACCAGTGTTATTCAACATAGTTTTGGAAGTTTTAGCCACAGCAACCAGAGAAGAAAAGGAAATAAAAGGAATCCAAATCGTTAAAGAAGTAATGCTGTCACTGTTTGCAGATGACATGATACTATACATAGAGAACCCTAAAAATGCTACCAGAAAACTACTAGAGCTAATCAATGAATTTAGTAAAGTAGCAGGATACAAAATTAATGCACAGAAATCTCTGACATTCCTATACACTAATGATGAAAAATCTGTTAGTGCTATTAAGAAAACACTCCCATTTACCATTGCAACAGAAAGAATAAAATATCTAGGAATAAACCTACCTAAGGAGACAAAAGATCTGTATGCAGAATATTATAAGACACTGATGAAAGAAATTAAAGATGATACAAATAGATGGAGAGATATACCATATTATTGGATTGGTAGAATCAACATTGTGAAAATGACTCTACTACCTAAAGCAATCTACAGATTCAATGCAATCACTATCAAATAACCACTGGCATATTTCAGAGAACTGGAACAAAAAATTTCACAGTTTGTATGGAAACACAAAAGACCCCGAATAGCCAAAGCAATCTTGAGAAGGAAAAACGGAGCTGGAGGAATCAGGCTCCCTGACTTCAGACTACATTACAAAGCTACAGTAATCAAGACAGTATGGTACAGGCACAGAAATAGAAATATAGATCAATGGAACAGGATAGAAAGCCCAGAGATAAACCCACACACATATGGTCATCTTATCTTTGATAAAGGAGGCAGGAATGTACAGTGGAGAAAGGACAGCCTCTTCAATAAGTGGTGCTGGGAAAACTGGGTGGTACATGTAAAATTATGAAATTAGAACACTCCCTAAAACCATACACAAAAATAAACTCAAAATGGTTTAAAGACCTAAATGTAAGTCCAGAAACTATCAAACTCTTAGAGGAAAACATAGGCAGAACACTCTGTGACATAAATCACAGCAAGATCCTTTTTGATCCACCTCCTAGAGAAATGGAAATAAAAACAAAAATAAACAAATGGGACCTAATTAAATTTCAAAGCTTTTTCACAGCAAAGGAAACCATAAACAAGACCAAAAGACAACCCTCAGAATGGCAGAAAATATTTGCAAATGAAGCAACTGACAAAGGATTAATCTTCAAAATTTACAAGCAGCTCATGCAGCTCAATAACAAAAAACAACAAACAACAAAATCTGTCCAAAAATGGGTAGAAGACCTAAATGGACATTTCTCCCAAGAAGATATACAGATTGCCAAGAAACACATGAAAGAATGCTCAACATCATTAATCGTTAGAGAAATGCAAATCAAAACTACAATGAGATATCATCTCACACCAGTCAGAATGGCCATCATCAAAAAATCTAGAAACAATAAATGCTGGAGAGGATGTGGAGAAAAGGCAACACTCTTGCACTGCTGGTGGGAATGTGAATTGGTACAGCCACTATGGAGAACAGTATGGAGGTTCCTTAAAAACTACAAATAGAACTACCATATGACCCAGCAATCCCACTACTGGGCATATACCCTGAGAAAACCATAATTCAAAAAGAGTAATGTACCAAAATGTTCATTGCAGCTCTATTTACAATAGCCAGGATATGGAAGCAACCTAAGTGTCCATCATCGGATGAATGGATAAAGAAGGTGTGGCACATATATACAATGGAATATTACTCGGCCATAAAAAGAAACAAAATGAGTTATTTTTAATTAGGTGGATGGACCCAGAGTCTGTCATACAGAGTGAAGTAAGTCAGAAAGAGAAAGACAAATACCATATGCTAACACATATATATGGAATCTAAGAAAAAATAAATGTCATGAAGAACCTAGGGGTAAGACGGGAATAAAGACACAGACCTACTAGAGAATGGACTTGAGGATATGGGGAGGGGGAATGGTAAGCTGTGACAAAGTGAGAGAGTGGCATGGACATATATACACTACCAAAACGTAAAATAGCTAGTGGGAAGCAGCTGCATAGCACAGGGAGGTCAGCTCGGTGCTTTGTGACCACCTAGAAAGGCGGGATAGGGAGGGTGGGAGGGAGAGAGACGCAAGAGGGAAGAGATATGGGAATATATGTATATGTATAACTGATTCACTTTGTTATAGAGCAGAAACTAACACATCATTGTAAAGCAATTATACTCCAATAAATATGTTAAAAAGAAAAAGCGCTGATTTTATTCAATTCAGTTATGACCACCCCAGGATATTTTTAATGTATTCCTCTGCCTAACAGAAAAATATTGATACCCATGCACTAAAACTTTTTTTTCATATTGTATATTTAGTCCAGAAACTTGTCTTATTTCAAGAATATATTATTCCATCTTTTTCATACTAAAGAGTAATAAGGTCCTGCAGATGAATTAAAATAAATAAAACAAAACTTTTTTTTTAATTCTATAATTGCCAGAGTTGAATGATAGTTGGATTATTGATAAATTCCCACAGCTGTACAAAGCACAGTTATTCCTTTTCCTCCTACGAATCATAAATTATAAAATTTGGGTTAATGCTAAAATAATAACAACAAACTTTAATATAATTAGGGGCACCTCATCACTCTATAGAACTGTGTGACCTAGTGGGGCTCATTTATTATATGAAACAACATGTCTGTATGCCCCCCCCTCAATTCCTTGCCGTTTGACTCTGAAACTGATATAGCAACAAATTGATGGAATTATCTATCCCTAACCCATATCAAGAGCAAGTTATGTTCTCTGGATTCTTGAGTAAATTATGTCATTGGCTATTCTGATGAAACAAGAAACATGTCCAAAATTCTAGGAAATTGGCATTTGGGGATTTTACCACTGCTGTCTCTGACAATTTCATAGAACCCTGCATTTTAGGCAGGATTACTAATACAAAAAAAAAAAAACACTTGCATTCCTCCCACCGGTGTTGAATTCAAATGATTAGTGTAGAAAGAAACTCCAGCAAAAAATTCACATAGTATTCCTATAGGGCCAAGAAATCAAATAAGGTCACCATGTCTATGAGATTTGGCTCAAACCTCCCATTCTCTTTTTCTTGAATTCCAATATTCTTGTCAAGATATTCTTTCCCAGGGTTGTAACTTGTTGTGACCATTTCTCATTCTTTCTGATTTTACAAAATTATTGATCTCTTAACCTTGAGTTACTCTGGATTTCCTCTTTCTCTATTTACACTCCTTTGGGATCTTATACAGTCTCAAAGCTTTAAATAGCATATGCACACCCATGCCCCCAAATTTATATCTCTATCTCATTCCTCTCCCTGAACTCCAGACTTTTATCCAATGCTTACTTGCATCTCCACTTGAATATCTAATAGTTATATTAAAATTAACATAGCCAAGACTCTATACATAAACTTCTCCCTCAAACCTCCAGCTTTAGCCTCATTCTTCCACATCTCACCTAGTGATAATTCAAACTGCCAACTTTTTCAGAATACAAATCTTAGGGTGATGTTGAGTCTTCTCTTTCTCAAACCCTTTATCCAATCTATTCAGAATACATATATGATCTCACTTCAAAATATATTTAAGACAAATATCATAATTGTTGCAGACAAAACCATTTATTATAGAAGCAAAAAGAATAAAATACCTAGGAATAAACCCAAAAAAATGACAGATCTATACACAAAAACAATAAAACTGATGAAAGAAATTGAAGACACAAATAAATGAAAAGATACCCCGTGTTTATAGATCGGAAAAATTAACACTGTTAAAATGTCCATTCTACCCAAATCAATCTACAGATGCAATGTAATCTCTTTCAAAATGTCAATAGCACTTCTCACAGAAATATAAAAAAATTCTAAAATTTATATGGGAGCAAATACAGACAGTCCTAGCTTACAGGAACACAGACGTGCCAGCAGAGACCACCGTGCAAACCAGTTCCTGAGTAGAAAAACCTGAACTGTAATTGACTATTTGCTGGAGGCTCAGTGTGGACAAGCCTGAGAATTAAAATCCCAGAGGGACCCAATCATGAGGCGAACCCCACAATATTGTGAGATTTACTGCCAGGAGCTTGACCAGGTGCCACAGAAATATCAGAGAAAAATCCCCTTGTGCTTCCAATAGAGAAAGAAGAAAAGTAACCATTCAAAAATATGGCAGAACACTGTTCTTAACAAGGTCCAACCTCAGGTGAACTAGTTAGCCGTACTATAGTTGTAACTATACTAATCTGTTGACGTATTAGCAGAGTCTAACTGACATGGGGCAAGGGAAATAATCAGCTGCAGCTGATTCTAGACTTTCATGTAGGAGAAGGAAAATACCCAACTCCAGCCCACTCTAGCCATTCTGTCTCACCTAAGGGGGGGAGAAAAAATGAGAAACATTGGGAAGTTCACATTCCAAAGGCATAGGGTCACTAAAAGACTGAGACCTAACCATAGGAATATAGAAGGCTTCCCCTCCCCCTCCCCCTCACCACAACATTACTGAAGGCCTATTACAGCAATTCATTTGGGCAAGTACATCATGTCTGACTACCAAGAAAAAATTACCAGGCATATCAAAAGGCAAAAACCACAATTTGAACAGACAGAGCAAACATCATAACCAGACATGGAGCAAACATCATAACCAGACATGGAATTATCAGGCAGGGAATTTAAAACAGCTATTATTAATACAGTAAGGGCTGTAATGGATAAAGTAGACTGCATGCAGGAACAGAAGGGCCATATAAGCAGAGAGATGGAAATCTTAAGAAAGAATCAAAACGAAATGCTAGAGATAAAAAAAAAAGACACTGTAACAGAAATGGAGAAAAACAAATATCGTATATTAACGCATATATGCGGAATCTAGAAAAATGGTACAAATGAACCTATTTGTAGGGTAGGAATAGCGGTGCAGATGTAGAGAACGGATGTGTGGACACAGTGGGGGAAGGGGAGGGTGGGATGAACTGGGAGATTAGGATTGACAAATATACACTACTATGTGTAAAGTAGATAGCTAGTAGCAACATGCTATGTAGCGCAGGGAGATCAGCTCGGTGCTCTGTGTTGACCTGGATGGGTGGGATGGGGGCGGGGTGGGAGGGAGGTCCAATAAGGAGCAGATATATGTATACATATAGCTGATTCACTTCGATGTACAGCAGAAGCTAACACAATATTGTAAAGCAATTATACTCCAATAAAAAAAAAGGAAGGATACCTTTGGTGGGTTCATTAGTACACTGGATATGGCTGAGGAAATAATCTCTGAGCTAGAGGCTGTATCAATAGAATCCTCAAAAACCATAAAGCAAAGACAAAAAAAAAAAAAAATAAGAGCAGAATATCCAAGGACGGTGGGACAACTAAAAAAGGTAGTTTTCTACTCAAAATCCTTTGCTAGCATCCCATTTCATTCAGAGCAAAAGCCCAAGTTCTTCCAAGAGCCTAGAAACCCTAGTGTACAATCTGGTCTCCTTATTGCTCTACTTCATCTCACTCCTTCCACTGCAACCACGCCGGTTTTTTGCTGCCCGGAAACACATCCTGTCTAAAGGACCGCAGTTGCTCTCCTCAACTGAAGCAGGGTGGCTCACTCTCAACCTCCTTAAAATCTTCTCTCAAGTTTCACTTTCTCTGAGATGTCTCATCTGACTACACAATTTAAAAATGTAACCCCCTCTCTTTTCCATCTCCAATTATCCATACTATTTTATTTCTATTCATAGCATTACCAGATAACTTACTGATTAAGTTAATAAGATAACTTACTTATTGATCAACATGTTTATTTTTTGTCTTTCCACTAGAATATAAGCTCCTTTGAAGGGCAGAGATTTTCATTGATTTTATTCACTACTATGTCTCCAGAACTTAGAAAAGTGCTTGACAAATAAATAAATATTTGCTGCAGGAATAAATGAATTTCTTTTTGTGTATGAATCACTCCTCCCATCTCTGAATCAGCCTCCTGGCAATTGCCTTGATGGTATCCCCTTAACATACTACTGATTCAAAAATGGTCCTGTGTAGCAAATTTTACTAAAAATTTTGGTCAGTGGAGAAAGATTAAATTGCCACCCAGAAAAGAAGACATTCCTGCCCCAAAAGTATCTGCATCCACCCTGAATAGGGCTTCTCCCTTAGCTGCATTTCTCTATAAGTTCTAATTATCTGTCATGCAGTTTATTTCCTCCCTCCCACTCTCACCACCTTACTTTCCATCTCTCTGCTCTGCTCTCTTGTTGCTCTACCAATATTTCTGTTAACCTCTTATGCAGAATGTTCAATTACGTCTTTTACTGCTGTCTTTCTTTAGATCATGCTTTCAGTACTATTGTGCTCACAATTTCAAAACCTAGCCAAGGTATGTTCATAGCCAAAGACAGTCCTCTTCTCAAGAGGAATTTTGGTGCAAGCTGTTCAAAATACAAAACCTGTGCTTTGCTGTATAAGTTAAATGTAGTAGCACAAGGAATTCTAGGATGCCTTTAATACCAAACTTTTCTACAGCACCAAAACACGGATATGGGTATAACAGCCAAATCTCCCCAGTGAGTCAAGTTGTCACAATTACTACAGAAAAATCTCTATAGAAGTTAGTGTCCCTCAAATGTAGACATTGTGGCACTGACCTTGAGAGTGATTATGGTGTGATACTAGTATATATCAGCTTTGTGAAGAAAGGTTTTTCTTTTAAAAGAAAATACCAATTTATATAGAAAAGTCACATTTTTTAATTGAGTTCAAACAAGTCCATAGTATTAAGCAATTAATCCTTTTTAATTAACCATTACTTCTTAACATTTAAGTAAGTCATCTTTAGGACTGACTGACTTTCTCTAGTTTTTAGACCTTGTTTCCTTTGACAACTTGGTATGGCATTTCCTACCATTCTACCTGAGCCAAGGCTTAATCCACAGATTGAGGTATAGAAGTTTTTCTAAAGGTGGAACAGCCACTTGAAATTACAAATTATTTATTATGAAACTTTTCACAGCATGCATTATCTTATTTGAACCATGATATGGGATTGTTCTCTTCAGGAAACTCAGATTTTTAACATATACCAAAAAGAATAATGCTTGAGAAAAAAACATAGCTTTTAAAGTTGTATCCAGAAATGATTACAGTAACACACCAACCCAGGGACCTCTGATTCAGATTAAGAATATTGCTTTTATGGCACTATGAACTATATTTTTTTGCTCAAGCTGAGACATTCAGCAAATAACAATGTTACTGTTAAGTGCACGTTAAAAGGAAACTAGGGTATTTCTTTGTGTAAACACCAAAATTGGGAACATACTGTAATCATATTGCATTTCCTAATGGTGCCATAGAGAAATGGACAAAGAACAAAAATAAGTGTAGATAAAATCTTTAGATATACCGTAGAGCTAATTTATATAAAAGGAATTTAATATAGAGACATCTTTATAACAATCAACATTGCCTCAGGAAAATAATACCACAAACTGTTTTATCTGTCATGGAGAGAGTACTGCAGAATTCCATAAATGCATTCCAAATTCTCTGCAAGCAAGGCAAAATAAAAGTTAGTATAATTAATAAATGATGCAATGTTTGGCTAGAGAACTGTGTTCAAATGATAAGGTTGGCTATCTTGTGAATAGGTTAGGTATTTATTATAAAATATAGCTTTTAAATATAGGCTTCTCTGTAAGATCATACTTTCAACTCATTTATGACACAGTTGACCTTGAGAGATCAGTATGCCCACTTTCTTATATTCATAAAGGGCCTTATATACATTTTCCTAATTTTGTTTGTATTTGTGATTTTTAAAAATACTTCAGGAAAGATGATATCCTGGTCCACCGTGGCTATAAATTACCTGAATATAGAATCACCTTCAACTTCTCTCTGGAGAGATTTCCCCTGAAACACAATCCATGTTTTCCTAGGTTCTGTATCATTCATAGATATCTAATATGACATGAGAGATAGTTATTGGATCCTTTTGGCTGCCACAATGAGAATAGTCACCTACCTTCCTATTCCAAGAGATGTTGTTTACTATAATTGAATGGAGCATATATAGGTACTGGAATCAGACAAATCAGCATGAATCTACTCCATAACTCTTGAGGTAAGTTTAAAAGTCTGTTAACCTCACTGATACACCCTCCTGATGCTATCACTTCCTCCACTGTAAAATGTATAAAATGTCCACCACTCCTGGTTGCTCTGAGGATTAAATGATAATAACATGCAAAGGGCCCAGCATATAGAAAGTATTAAGTGAATCTTCTTTCCAGTTTCCTTTTCTTGTCCTGAATAATACACAACATGAAATTAAGTCTAATCCAGCCACACAATTGAAATAAATTTTCTTATAGTAAAACATATGTTTGGCTTTATTTTCTACCTGAGTACTCCTCAAGTTAAAAAAACAAAGAAAGAATTGACTTTTGAAAAAGAAACCAACCAAATGTTTTCAAAGTTTGTACCATCTAGAATGGAAAATGTCACAATTTATTTCCTAAGCATGTAACAAATGAGAGCATTCCTACTTCTATGATGTTCAAACTTTGTAGCCCAGTCAAGCAATGTAGGAATGTGTTCTTAAATCTGGAAAAGGGCTACACCTTCCCTGGAGCTCAGAGAATCTTAGGATGATAGTTTCAGATACCTTCTTTCTTCAATGTTACCAAAATCAGACAGAAAAGTTTAGAGAAATGGAATGTATTGCTTCTTTATTGTCTTAAAAATCACATATCTGATCAAGCTATACCTTATTCAATCTAAATAAGGCAACTGGTCTCTGTGGATAAGTGAGCAGTGGGGGTCGAAGCTTGCTGTGTTGTGACTATTGCAAAAGGAAAGTATTCCACAGAAATCCTGTTTATAGAAGGAGTACTCAGAGTCCAGTGGATGATGATCCTCAATGCTTTTGTAAAGCCTCTTGTCCTGTGACCAAATGAATGGGAAAAACAGGTGTGTGCTTCACTCATATGGAAGAATCTTTATTGTCTGTGATAATATGATTAATATATAGTTGAGTTCAATAGCAGTTCAAATAAATATTTCTTCAGCACCAACTATAACCAGCAATATTCTAGGCACTCAGGATAGAGAGTTAATGAGCCACAGTCCTTGTCCTTGGGGAGCTGATAGTCTAGTTGAGGAAAGGCTTAAGGCAGAAATGTTGACTTGTTTCAATTATAGCTACATGATCTGAAGGCTAGTTCCACATTTTTAAAAAGCTTAGTAAATATTTTTGTTATTTAAAAAATAAATTTAAGTGAAAAAAAGTACCTGAAAAACACATGTCAAATAAGTCTCTATAGGAAGACTATGTTTTTTAGCACTTTATCTGAAAATATGTCACAGGAATTTCAAAAGATAATTACTATTTTTAATAGAACCACCATAATACATTATCACATATAAAAATATTAACACATCTCTTAATATATTGCCCAATGGCTACCCAGTGTTCAAATTTCCAATTGCCACATAAATGACATTCTTTCTTTCATCATCATTTGTTGTTTAAAATCAGAATCCAAATAAGGTCTGTTCATTTTTATTGGTTGATAAAGCTCTTACGTCTCTTTAGTCTACAGATGTCCCCTCTTCCTCTCTTCTCTCTCCATCCTTTTACCTCTCTAACTTTGTCATTTATTTGTTAAAGAAACCAGTTGTTCATCTTAAGTGTCCCATATTCTGGGTCTTGTTTGATACTTCCTTATGGCACCGAGGTGGTGTTCTACTGGAGTCTCTGTATTCCCTGTAAATTGGATCTAGAGTTGCATCAAATCCAAGTTTTAGTTGTTCATGAAATTATTTTTGGCAAGGGTATTGCATAGACAGTGCTGTGTCCCTTCATCAGAAGGTATACACGTCTGATTGTTTCTCTTTTTGTGGTAGCAGCAGCCATTGCTAATAGATGTCTCAATCCATTCATCAATTAGGGCTGTGAAATGGTGATATTCTAGTACCATCATCTCTTCTTCCTTTATTAGCTAGAATACTTCTATAAAGAGAAAAATCTCATCTACCATTTGGTATCCAGTGGAAGAGTACATAAATAAGTCAGGAAAAGAGCTTGATACTTTAACTTTATTTGGAAATTTTAAAATAAGTGATATCACTCTTAACCAATTTCACTTCTCTTTTTAATATCATTATGATCTCATGTGTTTTAATGTATTTGATGCCTTTTATCCTTTAGGTTTACTATGCTTATTAATGTGCAATTTGTCCCATTCTTGACCAGTGGAAGCTTCCCTAGTTCTCTTAAGATCTTTTTAATACAATCATAGTGTCTGTGATAGTCTCCTTGCATTCTGGTCATTACAAAATAATCCAGGGTTTTTTTGTACATTTTGTGTGCCAGACTTCTAATGAGCCTTAGTTCCTTTTTAGTGGGAAATGATATTTAGAGACAACAGCATGTGTACTAAGGTTGCTCCTTTCTACTGAGTTGATAATTGACCTTTTCAATGTACAGAGTGAAGAAATATGTTTTTCTCCATAAGCATAAAATACATCCAGCATACATAACCATACTGATATTTCTAAATCAGTTTCAGAAACTAATCTCTTTCATCAAATATACATTTCCCTTTTCTGCTGAGAAATTCAAATTTTCAATATTACTGGAAATCAGGGAATCTAGACCTATTTTACTTTTGTAAACAATACTTTACAATGCTTAGCTTCTTAGTGTAATTTTAGTGGAACAGAATTTGCATGGCTCCAAATTCTACTATGATTAATAAAAATAACAATGAATACACTGAGCTTTTACTATGTAATATTATTTAAACTTTATAATAACCCCATACAAAGGTATTATTCTCAGTTTATAGGTGAAAAAATTTAAAGCTCAGAGATGTTAAGTAATTTACAGAAAGTGACACTATTATTAATGGGGATCCCAATCACTGATTTGTCTGACCCTAAAACCCACGGAGTTAACCAATTATTAATGATTACGCTATGGTGACTGTTTAATTAATAGCATTCTCCTTCTGTTGTAATTATCAACTGATCCAAGCCTATTAGCCAGAACCCTGGTGGCATTTAGAGAAAGTAAGTGATTTAGGTCTCATGGCCTATTATTTCACACATGCTACTTAATTATATATGCATGTGTGTGTAACAAGCAGGGCATACCTTGGGAAAGTCAATAAATTTTAGCTTGTGGTATCACATGAGTTGTTTGACCTTAGGCTCTTCTTGATGATTTGATATGCTCTTGAGAGGAAATTTGTAATACTCTCCTAGGCAGCAGTTTTAAGGTCAATTAGCAGATTTATAAACCTTATTTTTACATCTTTTGTTAAAAGACTAGCTGAATTTTGTACTTCCAGGCATTGTTCAAATACTGGAATGTAGCAGTTGTAATTGGCTTTAAAGTTTTAGGAGAGACATGATAATATTTAGTTTCAATTGATTTTGAAATGATAAATGTTCAGAGTATAGAGTACTGTACTTGAATTATAACGGTGAGCAATTAAATTGGGTAAATATTATTTGTTCCCCCTGCTACACACTGCAAAGATGGGCACACAAAATAGAGGCTCTGAGTCTTCCCCTTTCACTAGCTTCAGGAAAAATGGTGCAATATCTTCAAACTAAGCAGAAGGGGTTGGTTGTGATCACATCACCAAAAGTGAAATTTTTAGCTCCTAAGGCAATAAGAGGTCTGGCCATACGTCTTCCTAAAGCCTCCATTGATGAGACTACATGAGGACTTCCCTGCCACTAAGGGAACAAGTTCCCAGGAGTGGAGTGCTTATAGCACCTGCCTCCAGCATTCCTTCTGAACAAATACCTGCACCAGTTTAGGAGATTTAGGGTGGAAATCATAAAGGTGATGTGAGTGCAACTATTAGATACATTCCTATGCCTTGAGTAATACTATTTTATGTGAGTTAAAGAAAACATAATAATGGGCAATGACTATAGAAATAGAACTTCCTGCTATAGTTTTCAGCAAGTGTGCACTAAAAATAACAGATTTATGTTTTTATTATGAGGACAAATCAACGAAGGCTACTGCTATGTCCATGTGCTACCCCATAGTAGGATTCCACTAAGGAGGTAAAATGCACTGCTGGATCAATTTTTTCCTGTTGTATTTTAAAAACAACAAATATGTATTTGCATGCACTGGGGATTAGGAGGGAATGATCAGTTTAAAAAGGAGCATTCAAATGCTAATATTATCCAAACTTTGTTGTTTAGATATTCTGCCATAATGACTCCTTATACCAGCTTATTAAGACAGTTACTAGAATTCCCCACTTTATAGATAATAAAATCAATCTTAATAAAAGCTAAAGACGTGTCACACTTTCAGCATGCAATATCTCACTTAAGCCTCACAAAAATTCCTATAAGGATAACATTATTATAATCCCCAATTTACAGGTGAAAATTGAGATCCCAAAAGATTAGATTAATTGGTCAAAGTGACCAAAGTGACAGCTAGTAAGGATTAGAGCTGGGAATTTAATAAGCCATCTTGACTCTTTTTTTTTTTTTTTTTAATGAATCAAGTGTTTATTAGCTGCTGTAGTATTCCTTTTTTTATTACATCTTTATTAGAGTATAATTGCTTTACAATGATGTGTTAGTTTCTTCTTTATAACAAAGTGAATCAGTTATATATATAAATATGTTCCCATATCTCTTCCCTCTTGTGTCTCCGTCCCTCCCCCCTCCCTATCCCACCCCTCCAGGCGGTCACAAAGCAACGAGCTGATCTCCCTGTGCTATGCGGCTGCTTCCCACTAGCTATCTACCTTACGTTGTTTGGTAGTGTATATACATCCAGGCCTCTCTCCTCTCTTGCTTTGCCACAGACTACCCTTCTCCCTCCCCATATCCTCAAGTCCATTCTCTAGTAGGTCTGTGTCTTTATTCCTGTCTTACCCCTAGGTTCTTCATGACATTTTTTTTCTTAAATTCCATATATATATATATATATATATGTTAGCATATGGTATTTGTCTTTCTCTTTCTGACTTACTTCACTCTGTATGACAGACTCTAGGCCCATCCACCTAACTAAAAATAACTCAATTTTGTTTCTTTTTATGGCTGAGTAATATTCCATTGTATATATGTGCCACATCTTCTTTATCCATTCATCTGATGATGGACACTTAGGTTGCTTCCATGTCCTGGCTATTGTAAATAGAGCTGCAATGAACATTTTGGTACATGGCTCTTTTTGAATTATGGTTTTCTCAGGGTATATGCCCAGTAGTGGGATTGCAGGGTCATATGGTAGTTCTATTTGTAGGTTTTTAAGGAACCTCCATACTGTTCTCCATAGTGGCTGTACCAATTCACATTCCCACCAGCAGTGCAAGAGTGTTCCCTTTTCTCCACACCCTCTCCAGCATTTATTGTTTCTAGATTTTTTGATGATGGCCATTCTGACTGGTGTGAGATGATATCTCATTGTAGTTTTGATTTGCATTTCTCTAATGATTAAGGATGTTGAGCATTCTTTCATGTGTTTCTTGGCATATCTTCTTTTGAGAAATGTCTATTTAGGTCTTCTGCCCATTTTTGGATCGGGTTGTTTGTTGTTTTGTTATTGAGCTGCATAAGCTGCTTGTAAATTTTGGAGATTAATCCTTTGTCAGTTGCTTTATTTGCAAATAGTTTCTGCCATTCTGAGGGTTGTCTTTTGGTCTTGTTTATGGTTTCCTTTGCTGTGAAAAAGCTTTGAAGTTTCATTAGGTCTCATTTGTTTATTTTTGTTTTTATTTCTATTTCTCTAGGAGGTGGGTCAAAAAGGATCTTGCTGTGATTTATGTCATAGAATGTTCTGCCTATGTTTTCCTCTAAGAGTTTGATTGTTTCTGGCCTTACATTTAGGTCTTTAATACATTTTGAGCTTATTTTTGTGTATGGTGTTAGGGAGTGATCTAATCTCATACTTTTACATGTACCTGTCCAGTTTTCCCAGCACCACTTATTGAAAAGGCTGTCCTTTCTCCACTGTACATTCCTGCCTCCTTTATCAAAGACAAGGTGACCATATGTGCGTGGGTTTATCTCTGGGCTTTCTATCCTGTTCCATTGATCTATCTTTCTGTTTTTGTGCCAGTACCATACTGCCTTGATTACTGTAGCTTTGTAGTATAGTCTGAAGTTAGATAGCCTGATTCCTCCAGCTCCGTTTTTCATTGTCAAGATTGCTTTAAGCCATCTTGACTCTTAAAAGCCCATGTATTACTTGACCTTCAAGCAAATGTGAATACGAGGGCTCAGAGAAGGTAAGTCAATTCTAGATAATTTTGAATATAAAATCAAAAGCTCTCTTTTCACTGTAGCATGTAATTCCATAGATAGAACAAAATAAACCTATGATAACTTTATTTACATTACCAATTACATATTTTACATTTACAGCACACTCTATAATAAATATTAATTAATATAGCAGCAAGCAATGATATAAAAACTAAAGAAAGGCAAAATAAAAATTCAAATTTAATGGAATTAAGCAGGTGATGCTTTCAGCAGAAAGGGAATTTTTACCCAGAAAGAAGGAAGTGAAAATGAGAAAAGGGCATTCTAGGTAATTTATTTTCATGTCACATTTGAGAGCATTAGAGAAGCTTCCTAAAATGGAGAGATGGGAGCTACTTCATGTATTACAGTAATGTTTCTTCATAGACTCTTCAATGGATCCTGAAGAAATTGAAAATTGTCTTAGAGAAGATCTTATTTATCAGAATTAATAAACCCCCCATAGGTAGCTTTACCTTATTTAACTTAAAACGTCCCTAAGTGACAGGAGAATTCTTTAAGATCTTCTAACACATGTAAGCAATATATTCTTCTAAGAAGAGGTGAGGTTTTGCCATTCTTATTGCCTTTAAGGAAAATAAAAGTAAAAAATAAAATCTGTACAAAGTTAAATTGAAGTTAATTTACTCCAATGAAGACTTCAAATTTCACCTGGAAATAGAAACGTTAAATTTTATAAAGTGCTTTCTACATTGATTATATTTCAGTTATGAATTGGGGCACAGGAGTCTGCAGGCAGAGCATGCTCAGATAAAGAACACTATTTGGACATTTATTTGATTAAATTCCTCATTCTGTACATTCTCACATTCTGACTAATCTTAATGTCAACCACACTTTCTCCCACTTATAATCCACTTCTTGCTAAAAACACTTTTCTTCTGTCTATGGACTTGTATCTCCTTAGATCTACTCAAATTGATCTCAGGGAGACAGCAGTGAGTGGTCCTGAAGAGAGATCTTAGTTCCCTGCCCGGGAATTGAACTGGGGTAACCTTATTCATTTCATTCCTGGATGAAAACCAGGAATACTAGCTGCTAGACCACCAGGGGCTAGAGGCTAGAAGCAAAATGGCCCTGGCTGTTTCCCCCACTTGAAAGCAAGAATGTTTCAAGGAGGTAAAAACTGTAAAAACAGGTACAAAGTTTATTATTAGAGACACAGCACAAAGTATGGGAGAGCACACAGAGAAAAAGTTTATTTTTTTAAGTCAGAAGCTAGGCAGAAATACACACTGGGAGAGTAGTGTTGGCATCCTGAATGAGGAGCACAGTAAGGATGTGATTTAAAGCACTTATATAGGACAGCCCTTCCGGGTCTTGGTTTACCTTTGGCCAATTATCTTGTTTCTTTTTCCACACATGACTTGTCCCAGGACCCTCTCCAACACACATGTGCAACTTTTTGCTAAGATGTATCCCACTTCAGAGGTCTGTGGGTGCATATCCACACTTACTATGGGGTGGTGCCCCCCTCCTTTTTTGACCCCCAAGGAGCCTTCCTGTGTATGCAGACAGAGAAGTTTCCCTTGATCTCAGGAGTGGTCATCTTACCTCTTTACCTCAGCAGAGTTCAGCTTCTGCCACTAGCTTTGTCCTTGGAGTGTTCAGGTGAGAATAAAGCTTAAATTTTGCTTCACTTGACAAACACTTGCTGTCCAGCACAGGGGCCCATCTATCTCCTACCTCAAAATTTCCAGTTTATCGTGGTTTAACCTTCCAGTCCTTCCATTCTGAACTGTAGTTTCCTATAGAGCTTCTCTAGATGCAGTAGACTTCTGTTCTTGCTATTTCCCCAGCTTGGTTCTTCATATTTTCTTGTCTTTACTGAACCAATTGTATTGAGAGATTACCAAAGAAATGGAAGCCATGGTCTGTGTCTGTATTGGGTGATGATACAGGAAATGCTGAGTTGGGCTTGGCTGCAGAGAATTTTATGCTAATAAGCAGAAAGTAACAGAGAAAATAAGTTTTTGGCAGAAGTTGAGGTAATATCTTGATCCAAAAGGATCATCCCAAAGGCCTAGGAAGAGAGTGATAATCATAATACAAAGCCAAGTGATAAAAATCAGAACACCAGATTAAAGCAAGAATATTCTGTTCATCCATTCATTCCACTTACCATGTGCCAGACACTGTTCAGGGAATCTTGTAGATCATTTTTAGAATTCTGCCTACGACACCTCAGTACCTTAATAATATCCAGCAGATTGAAGGCACTCTGAACTAGATCCTGTGCCCCCTTAACTAAAAAGCTCATAATGTCTTCCCATTGACACATGGTATAGTTTATGGACAAATGATTCAAAATAAAGAATGGAAAGTAGAACCTGAAGAAAATTCTTACCAAAAGAAAATGACTTTTTAATGACTGCTCAGAGCTGTAGCTCTTTAGAGAGGTTGGTCACAGTTGTGGTTTAAGTGCAGAAGATGCTGTATGTGGCTTCTTGCAAGCTGAACAACACTGAAAATCTTTATGTAGAAGCATTTTGTAAATAAATGCTATACAAATGAAAGATATTAACATGCAGAACCAGACAATTTTCTTGTGCCTTCTGATTTTTCTTATCATTCCCTATTGATAGCATTTATTGTTCCCTCCATGATGAATATATGTCACAACGTGGCAGCTTAGAAAGCCATTAGAATGCTGACAGTCTTGGGCAAGCTTTCATTCTAGTTAGTATGTCATTCTCTGAATCTCTGATACAAATAGAATTTTAAAATTCAGGACCACATTTGTTTTCATTCATTTATTTTATTTTTTCAAATGTTAACAGGATATTCCTTCTAACAGCCTTGCCAAATTATTCTCTCAAGCTCCAGATTGCATTCTCAATATTGAACTCATGAAGTTATGTTTTTCTACTCCTCTTCCTGTTTAAGAGATTTAGCCTTGTCAACCTTTCCATTAAGTGGCAACTCAAGGGTCAGAAGGTAGAGAATGAGCCTTCTCAGCAAGGCTTAATAATAAGGATAGGAAAATTAAGACTCTTTCAACCTTGGCAAAAGTAAAAAAAAGGTAATTATCTCATAAATTTAATTGGTATATGCAATCAGTATAAATTATTCTAAACAAAATATCCCCTCCACCTTTACAATAGGGATTTTGGCAGGAAATACTTATAGCAGTTTATATTATTTGGTTGACATAAGCCCAGTCTTACACTAGACATCCAGGAGTTTTAAAATTTTGATATTTTATCATTGTGTGAGAACTGACTCTGGGTTGGATAGATGTTCTGTAATACTTCCAGGAGACAAAAAATCTTATTTGAATCTTCAACTACAGTTTTTAGCATATTGACCTGCTTCTCTCCACATTTTTTACAATCTATGATTTGTTTATCAGCTTTATTTTATGTATATCTTGAGCTTTACCAAATTCACTTAGAGATAAGCATGAAAATTTTTATAAATAAATAATATAGTAATTCTTAGACTTTGCATAAATTTCTCATGTATGAACTGAAAAGCAGATGTAGGGGGAAAACTTCTCAAAACGTAATCCATAATAAATTCTAACAAACAAAAATATTTCTTATGAATTTTTATTAGAAAATCTTGCATACATTTACCATGTTTGAGTCTACCTTTACAGGGTTCATTTTTATACATGTTAATTTTAGTGTACACTTTATTCTTAATGAATGAATCTTGTCTCATGACTGAAGAAAGAAGGAATTATCATGAAGGTTAGTGTCTAAGAAAATGTTTCATAACCAAAGAAAATATTTCAGTACATTAGATATTTCTAGGACATGAATAGTCAGAAGAATAAAAAACATAAAATTGTTTATTTAAAAGAATACATTTTTTAATTGTTCTTTGAGTGTTAGCCAATCACAATCTGGTGTTATCTACAGTCACTGGACTTTGTTTGTTTGGAGGTGAGGGTTACATTGACTGTTAAGTGATTTGTTCATATGTATTTTATTTCTTTATCAACACAAATTTCCCATAAATAGTTTAAAACGCTTGTTTATGTGAATATTTTCCAAAGTTCAAAGAAAATTCTTAACTTGAAAAAATTTTATTTAGATAATTCATTCTTAATTATTCTTGCCAACTTAGTCAATGCATCCCCTGATCAATGAATCAGTGTTAATCCCTTAACATTATTTTCTATTTCTATGTTCTTAGTGCCTCTTCTCTGATTTCACAACTACTTATCAAAACAAACAGCTTATCCTGTTTCACTGCTCTCAACATCTTTCATAATTGCCCTGTGATGTTTAAAGTTGCAGATAATTCACATATGAAATATACTGTCTTTAATCTATCCCATTTCCTCAAATTCTCTGCTTTCAATGAAACCTGAAATCTAATTTAAAGCAAAGTTCAAAATAAGATCTGTATAACATCCATTGCAGTATTTTCACTTTGAAGATTTATGGCATGCTACAGCCTAGCTTTTTTAACAGGAATGAAAAAAGTAAACATCAAAAAGAGGGGATTCTAGCTCAAAGTAATTTGAGAACTCAGAAGAAATCACTTGTCAGCTTCAAATTAATCATTCATTCCACTGTTGACTAATTGCTTTTCAGAATAGTGAATTTCAAGGTACAATTTCATGGCCACTATCATTATTCTTGGAAAACAATGGAAATGCGAATGATATTATGACCAAAGACAGATACACAATTCCATTTCCAAAATGGCAGATTCTGGAAAGTTATGTGCTATTTTTAATAAATTTGAGAACTTATTGTTAAAGTAATGGGCAATGACCATGTAGGATAAAAAATGAGGATAATTGAGAATCAACATGAGTTCCCTGGGAGGAAATTAATCCAAAGTAACATAATGTTGCTCTACCAGCAGCATCCTATGGCAGGATGTCTCCCTGGAAGTTCTCCGCTCCCAGGCATGGGTCCCTGGGCTTCCTGCCTCAGAAGCACACAGCAGCTGGCACTGTGGGAAGGTGAAGAACTTCCCCAATGATCATTCTTCCAAGCCTGTGCACCTCACAGCCTTCCTCGGCTACAAGACCGGCATGACCCACATGGTGAGGGAGGTCGATAGGCCAGGGTGCAAGGTGAACAAGGAGGAAGTTGTGGAGGCTGTGACCATTGTGGAGCTGCTGCCTGTGGTACTGTGGGCATTGTGGGCTATGTGGAAACACCTCGAGGCCTCCAGACCTTTAAGACCATCTTTGCTGAGCATTTCAGCAATGAATGCAAAAGGCACTTCTATAAAAACTGGCATAAATGTAAGACAAAAGCCTTTACCAAATGATGCAAAAAGTGGCAGAACATAACAGCAAGAAGCAGCTGGAGAGGGACTTCAGCAGCATGAAGAAGTACTACCATGTCATCTGCGTCATTGCCCACACCAAGAGGCGCCTGCTTCCTATACACCAGAAGAAGGTCCACCTCATGGAGATCCAGGTGAACAGAGGCACTGTGGCAAAAAAACTGGACTGGGCTGGTGAGAGGCTATAGTGGCATGTCCCTATGATTCAAGTGTTTGGGCAGGATAAGATGATTGCTTTCATTGGGGTGACCAAGGGCAAAGGCTACATAGGGGTCACCCGCCATTGGCACACCACGAAGCTGCCCCATAAGACCCACCAAAGGCTGCATAAAGTTGCCTGTATCCCAATACAGGCAACTTTATGCAGCCCTTGGTGGGCTGCCGGGGTGGCCTTCTCTGTGGCTCAGGCTAGGCAGGAAGGCTACCATCACCACACTGAGGTCAACAAGAAGATCTACAAGATCAGCCAGGGCTACCTCATCAAGGACAGAAAACTGATCAAGAAAAATGCCTCTACTGATTAGGATCTGTCTGACAAGAGCATCAAATCTCTGTGTGGCTTTGTCCACTACGTTGAAGTGACCAATGACTTTGTCATTCTCAAATGCTGCGTGGTAGGAACCAAGAAGCAAGTGCTCACCCTGCATGAATCCTTTCTGGTGCAGACCAAATGGCAGGCCCTGAAGAAGATTGACTTCAAGTTTATTGACACCACCTCCAAATTTGGCCATGGTTGCTTCCAGACTGTGGAGGAGAAGAAAGTATTCATGGGACCCCTTAAGAAGGACAGAATTGCAAAGGAAGAAGGGGCCTAATGTCAGAACAGATTGCACAGCTGATAGAATCTCAATAAAATTATTTTGGGGGGGGAAGTTACATCACGTTTTTTCTCTGATAAATTTTTAATGTTACTGATCAGCAAGTCACTGCCAAGATGATGTATTAATTTCAACAAAGAAAAGTATCACATAATACCCTTAGAAATAAAGTAATAAATATTAACTTTAATAGCACTCATTTTAATTAATTAATTGATTTTGGCTGTGTTGAGTCCCAGTTGCAGCATGTGGGATCTTTCACTCTTTTTAAATTTATTTATTTATTTATTTTTGCTGCATTGGGTCCCAGTTGCAGCACGTGGGATCTTTTATTGTGGTGGGCAGGCTCTTTGTTGTAGCAATGTGGGCTTCTCTCTAGTTGTGGCACTCGGGCTCCAGAGTGCGTGGGCTCAGTAGTTGCAGTGCATGGGCTTAGTACCCCCACAGCATGTGGGATCTTAGTTCCCTGACCAGGGATTGAACCCATGTCCTTTGCATTGGAAGGTGGATTCTTAACCACTGGACCACAAGGGAAGTCCCCCAGTAATAGTACTCTTAAGAGGATTACTTAAGTATTGATTAATAGCTATAGATCATGCTGAATAAAGCTTCAATTATAGCACTGTAGTTTTCTGACTCTATTTGGTACCACTTAATAATTAACTGGATGAGAAAAATGATTTTCAAATCAGATAGTAATTTTTAATATCAGTTAGATATCTAAAGCTGAAAAGATTTGTTAGAGTGATGTTCTCGAACAGCTAAAGTCCCTCCAACCAAAATCAACAAGATAATGAATAAAGATATATAAAAATAATCTAAGAAATTTTACACAGTCCATTATGCAAAATCTGGTTTCATAGCAGGTCCTATGAAAAAAATATCCAGAGGATTGATTTATTCACAATTTTTATTTTCATTCACTCATTTAATAAATATTTATCACCATGTCCTATTCCGGGTACTGGAAATATAATAGTGAATCAGAAAAATAAAGACTCTTTTCTTCTAGAGCTTCCATTTTAATAGGTTGTAGCATAATATTAACAAATAAATAAATAAACAAGATAATTTCAAATAGAAATAAGATTCAAAATATTTTGACTAGAAGTAGTGTTGAGGACTAATTTAGGCTAGGTCAGGAATGCCCACTGAGGATTCGATATTTGAGCTCAGAATACTAAAATGAAGGATCCAGATATAGGAAAATCAGGAGTTAAAGTTTTAAGGCAGAGAAAACATCATACGTGAACACCTTAGGTGAGGGAGGATGAGCTTGGCCAAGTAAAGAAAGTGGCAAGTGGTAGAATAAGATAACAATGATTGTGCAGAGTAAGATCATTTAAGAATTTTAGACTTCCGGGAAGATGGCAGAAGAGTAAGACGCGGAGATCACCTTCCTCCCCACAGATACACCAGAAATACATCTACGCGTGGAACAACTCCTACGGAGCACCTACTGAACGCTGGCAGAAGACCTCAGACCTCCCAAAAGGCAAGGAACCCCCCACGTACCTGGTTAGGGCAAAAGAAAAAAAATAAACAGAGACAAAAGGATAGGGACGGGTCCTGCACCAGCGGGAGGGAGCTGTGAAGGAGGAAAAGTGTCCACACACTAGGAAACCCCTTTGTGGGTGGAGACTGCGGGTGGCGGAGTGGGGGAGCTTCGGAGCCGCGGAGGAGAGCACAGCAACAGGGGTGCGGAGGGCAAAGCGGAGAGATTCCAGTGCAGAGGATCGGGGCGGACCAGCACTCACCAGCTGAGAGGCTTGTCTGCTCACCCGCCGGGGTGGGCGGGGCTGGGAGCTGAGGCTCCGGCTTAGGTCGGAGCACCGGGAGAGGAGTGGGGTTGGTGGCGTGAACACAGCCTGCAGGGCGTTAGTGCACCGCGGCTAGCCGGGAGGGAGTCCGGGGAAAAGTCTGGAGCTGCCGAAGAGGCAAGAGACTTTTTCTTCCCTCTTTGTTTCCTGGTGCGCGAGGAGAGGGGATTAAGAATGCTGCTTAAGGGAGCTCCAGAGACGGGCGCGAGCCGCAGCTAAAAGTGCGAACCCCAGAGACAGACATGAGACGCTAAGGCCACTGCTGCCGCCACCAAGAAGCATGTGTGCAAAGACAGGTCACTATCCACACCCCCCTTCCAGGGAGCCTGTGCAGCACGCCACTGCCAGGGTCCTGGGATCCAGGGACAACTCCCCCGGGAGAACGCACGGCACGACTCAGGCTAGCAACGTCAAGCCAGCCTCTGCCGCCACAGGCCCGCCCCGCACCCCGTGACCCTCCCTACCCCCAGCCTGAGTGAGCCAGAGCTTCCGAATCAGTGGCTCCTTTAACACTGTCCTGTCTGAGCAAAGAACAGATGCCCTCCGGTGACCTACACGCCCAGGTGGGGCCAAATCCAAAGCTGAGCCCCTGGGAGCTGTGAGAATAAAGAAGAGAAAGGGAAATCTCTCCCAGCAGCCTCAGAAGCAGAGGATTAAAGCTCCACAATCAACTTGATGTACCCTGCATCTGTGGAATACATGAAAAGATAACGAATCATCCCAAAGTAAGGAGCCGTGTGGATGAAAGGCTCTTGGTGCTGCAGCCAGGAGTTAGTGCTGTGCCTCTGAGGTGGGACAGCCAACTTCAGGACACTGGTCCACAAGAGGCCTCCCAGCTGCACATAATATCAAATGGCGAAAATCTCCCACAGATCTCCATCTCAACGCCAGCACCCAGCTTCACTCAACGACCAGCAAGCTACAGTGATGGACATCCTATGCCAAACAACTAGCAAGACAGGAACACAACCCCACCCATTAGCAGAGAGGCTGCCCAAAATCATAATAAGTCTACAGACACCCCAAAACACACCACCAGACATGGACCTGCCCACCAGAAAGACAAGAACCAGCCTCATCCACCAGAACACAGGCACTAGTACCCTCCACCAGGAAGCCTACACAACCCACTGAACTAACCTTAGCCACTGGGGACAGACACAAAAAACAACAGGAACTACGAACCTTCAGCCTACAAAAAGGAGACCCCAAACACAGTAAGATAAGCAAAATGAAAAGACAGAAAAACGCACAGCAGATGAAGGAGCAAGATAAAAACCCACCAGACCTAACAAACGAAGAGGAAATAGGCAGTCTACCTGAAAAAGAATTCAGAATAATGATAGTAAAGATGATCCAAAATCTTGGAAATAGAATAGACAAAATGCAAGAAACAGTTAACAAGGACGTAGAAGAACTAAATATGAAACAAACAATGATGAACAACACAATAAATGAAATGAAAAATACTCTAGATGGGATCAATAGCAGAATAACTGAGGCAGAAGAACGGATAAGTGACCTGGAAGATAAAATAGTAGAAATAACTACTGCAGAGCAGAATAAAGAAAAAAGAATGAAAAGAACTGAGGACAGTCTCAGAGACCTCTGGGACAACATTAAACGTACCAACATTCGAATTATAGGGGTTCCAGAAGAAGAAGAGAAAAAGAAAGGGACTGAGAAAATATTTGAAGAGATTATAGTTGAAAACTTCCCTAATATGGGAAAGGAAATAGTTAATCAAGTCCAGGAAGCACAGAGAGTCCCATACAGGATAAATGCAAGGAGAAATACGCCAAGACACATATTAATCAAACTGTCAAAAATTAAATACAAAGAAAGCATATTAAAAGCAGCAAGGGAAAAACAACAAATAACACACAAGGGAATCCCCATAAGGTTAACAGCTGATCTCTCAGCAGAAACCCTACAAGCCAGAAGGGAGTGGCAGGACATACTGAAAGTGATGAAGGAGAAAAACCTGCAACCAAGACTACTCTACCCAGCAAGGATCTCATTCAGATTTGATGGAGAAATTAAAACCTTTACAGACAAGCAAAAGCTGAGAGAGTTCAGCACCACCAAACCAGTTCTACAACAACTGCTAAAGGAGCTTCTCTAGGCAAGAAACACAAAAGACGGAAAAGACCTACAATAACAAACCCAAAACAATTAAGAAAATGGGAATGGGAACACACATATCGATAATTACCTTAAATGTAAGTGGACTAAATGCTCCCACCAAAAGACACAGATTGGCTGAATGGATACAAAAATAAGACGCATATATTTGCTGTCTACAAGAGACCCACTTCAGACCTAGAGACACATACAGACTGAAAGTAAGGGGATGGAAAAAGGTATTTCATGCAAATGGAAACCAAAAGAAAGCTGGAGTAGCAATCCTCATATCAGACAAAATAGACTTTAAAATAAAGACTATTAGAAGAGATAAAGAAGGACACTACATAATGATCAAGGGATCGATCCAAGAAGAAGATATAACAATTGTAAATATTTATGCACCCAACATAGGAGCACCTCAATACGTAAGGCAAATACTAACAGCCATAAAAGGGGAAATCGACAGTAACACATTCATAGTAGGGGACTTTAACACCCCACTTTCACCCATGGACAGATCATCCAAAATGAAAATAAATAAGGAAACACAAGCTTTAAATGATACATTAAACAAGATGGACTTAATTGATATTTATAGGACATTCCATCCAAAAACAACAGAAAACATATTTTTCTCAAGTGCTCATGGAACATTCTCCAGGATAGATCATATCTTGGGTCACAAATCAAACCTTGGTAAATTTAAGAAAATTGAAATTGTATCAAGTATCTTTTCCGACCACAATGCTATGAGACTAGATATCAATTACAGGAAACGATCTGTAAAAAATACAAACACATGGAGGCTAAACAATACACTACTTAACAACGAAGTGATCACTGAAGAAACCAAAGAGGAAATCAAAAAATACCTAGAAAAAAATGACAATGGAGACACGACAACTCAAAATCTATGGGATGCAGCAAAAGCAGTTCTAAGAGGGAAGTTTATAGCAATACAATCCTACCTTAAGAAAAAGGAAACATCTCGAATAAACAACCTAACCTTGCACCTAAAGCAATTAGAGAAAGAAGAACAAAAAAACCCCAAAGTTAGCAGAAGGAAAGAAATCATAAAAATCAGATCAGAAATAAATGAAAAAGAAATGAAGGAAATGATAGCAAAGATCAATAAAACTAAAAGCTGGTTCTTTGAAAGGATAAACAAAATTGATAAACTATTAGCCAGACTCATCAAGAAAAAAAGGGAGAAGACTCAAATCAATAGAATTAGAAATGAAAAAGAAGTAACAACTGACACTGCAGAAATACAAAAGATCATGAGAGATTACTACAAGCAACTCTATGCCAATAAAATGGACAACCTGGAAGAAATGGACAAATTCTTAGAAAGGCACAATCTGCCAAGACTGAATCAGGAAGAAATAGAAAATATGAACAGACCAATCAAAGCACTGAAATTGAAACTGTGATTTAAAATCTTCCAACAAGCAAAAGCCCAGCACCAGATGGCTTCACAGGTGAATTCTATCAAACATTTAGAGAAGAGCTATCACCTATCCTTCTCAAATTCTTCCAAACTATAGCAGAGGGAGGAACACTCCCAAATTCATTCAACGAGGCCACCATCACCCTGATACCAAAACCAGACAAGGATGTCACAAAGAAAGAAAACTACAGGCCAATATCACTGATGAACATAGATGTAAAAATCCTCAACAAAATACTAGCAAACAGAATCCAACAGCACATTAAACGGGTCATACACCATGATCAAGTGGGGTTTATTCCAAGAATGCAAGGATTCTTCAATATATGCAAATCAATCAATGTGATACACCATATTAACAAATTGAAGGAGAAAAACCATATGATCATCTCAATAGATGCAGAGAAAGCTTTCGACAAAATTCAACACCCATTTATGATAAAAACCCTGCAGAAAGTAGGCATACAGGGAACTTTCCTCAACATAATAAAGACCATATATGACAAACCCACAGCCAACATCGTCCTCAATGGTGAAAAACTGAAAGCATTTCCACTAAGATCAGGAACAAGACAAGGTTGCCCACTCTCACCACTGTTATTCAACATAGTTTTGGAAGTTTTAGCCACAGCAATCAGAGAAGAACAGGAAATAAAAGGAATCCAAACCAGAAAAGAAGAAGTAAAGCTGTCACTATTTGCAGATGACATGATACTATACATAGAGAATCCTAAAGATGCTACCAGAAAACTACTAGAGCTAATCAATGAATTTGGTAAAGTAACAGGATACAAAATTAATGCACAGAAATCTCTGGCATTCCTATACACTAAGGATGAAAAATCTGAAAGTGAAATCAAGAAAACAGTCCCATTTACCACTGCAACAAAAAGAATAAAATATCTAGGAATAAACCTACCTAAGGAGACAAAAGACCTGTATGCAGAAACTTATAAGACACTGATGAAAGAAATTAAAGATGATACAAATAGACGGAGAGATATACCATGTTCTTGGATTGGAAGAATCAACATTGTGGAAATGACTCTACTATCCAAAGCAATCTACAGATTCAAGGCAATCCCTATCAAACTACCACTGGCACTTTTCACAGAACTAGAACAAAAAATTTCACAATTTGTATGGAAACACAAAAGACCCCAAAGAGCCAAAGCAGTCTTGAGAATGAAAAACGGAGCTGAAGGAATCAGGCTTCCTGACTTCAGACTATACTACAAAGCTACAGTAATCAAGACAGTATGGTACTGGCACAAAAACAGAAATATAGATCAATGGAACAGGATAGAAAGCCCAGAGATAAACCCACGCACATATGGTCACCTTATCTTTGATAAAGGAGGCGGGAATGTACAGTGGAGAAAGGACAGCCTCTTCAATAAGTGGTGCTGGGAAAACTGGACAGCTACATGTAAAAGTATGAGATTAGATCACTCCCTAACACCATACACAAAAGTAAGCTCAAAATGGATTAAAGACCTAAATGTAAGGCCAGAAACTATCAAACTCTTAGAGGAAACATAGGCAGGACACTCTATGACATAAATCACAGCAAGGTCCTTTTTGACCCACCTCCTAGAAAAATGGAAATAAAAACAAATGCAAACAAATGGGACCTAATGAAACTTAAAAGCTTTTGCACAGCAAAGGAAACCATAAACAAGACCAAAAGACAACCCTCAGAATGGGAGAAAATATTTGCAAATGAAGCAACTGACAAAGGATTAATCTCCAAAATTTATAAGCAGCTCATGCAGCTTAATAACAAAAAAACAAAAAACTCAATCCAAAAATGGGAAGAAGACCTAAATAGACATTTCTCCAAAGAAGATATACAGACTGCCAACAAACACATGAAGGAATGCTCAACATCACTAATCATTAGAGAAATGCAAATCAAAACTACAATGAGATATCATCTCACACCAGTCAGAATGGCCATCATCAAAAAATCTAGAAACAATAAATGCTGGAGAAGGTGTGGAGAAAAGGGAACCCTCTTACACTGTTGGTGGGAATGTAAATTGATACAGCCCCTGTGGAGAACAGTATGGAAGTTCCTTAAAAAACTACAAATAGAACTACCATATGACCCAGCAATCCCACTACTGGGCATATACCCTGAGAAAACCATAATTCAAAAAGAGTCATGTACCAAAATGTTCATTGCAGCTCTATTTACAATAGCCAGGAGATGGAAACCACCTAAGTGTCTATCATTGGATAAATGGATAAAGAAGATGTGGCACATATATACAATGGAATATTACTCAGCCATAAAAAGAAACGAAATTGAGCTATTTGTAATGAGGTGGATAGACCTAGAGTCTGTCATACAGAGTGAAGTAAGTCAGAAAGAGAGAGACAAATACCGTATGCTAACACATATATATGGAATTTAAGAAAAAAAAATGTCATGAAAAACCTAGGGGTGAAACAGGAATAAAGAAACAGACTTACTAGAGAATGGACTTGAGGCTATGGGGAGGGGGAAGGGTAAAGGGTGACCAAGCGAGAGAGAGGCATGGACATATATACACTACCAAACGTAAGGTAGATAGCTAGTAGGAAGCAGCCGCATAGCACAGGGAGATCAGCTCGGTGCTTTGTGACCGCCTGGAGGTGTGGGATAGGGAGGGTGGGAGGGAGGGAGACGCAAGCAGGAAGAGATATGGGAACATATGTATATATATAACTGATTCATTTTGTTGTGAAGCTGAAACTAACATACCATTGTAAAGCAATTATACTCCAATAAAGATGTTAAAATGAAAAAAAAAAAAGAAATGAAGCATACGACCACGCAGAAACTTGTACACAAATATTCATGGCAGCATTATTCACAAGAGCTAAAAGATGGAAACAAGCTAAATGTCCATCAACTGATGAATGGATAACAAAATACAGTATATCCACACAGCAGAATATTATTCAGCAATAAAAGGAATGGAATACTGACACGACAAGGATGAAGTTTGAAAACGTTAAGTGGAAGAAGCTGGTCGCAAAAAAAACCCCACATATGCTATGATTCCATTTATATGAAATGCCCAGAATAAGCAATCCATAGAGACAGAATGTAAATTAGGGTTACCTGGGGCTGGGGGACAGGGGACTGGGGAGTGGCCACTAATGGGCACAGGGTTTCCTTTGGAGATGATTAAAATATGAAACTCTGTAACTATACTAAAAAACATTGAATTGTACACTCAACAGGTGAACTGTGTGATATGTGAATTATAGCTTAATAAAGCTGTTACGTTAAAAAAAAAAGAGCTATACAGTTTATCTTTTACTGATATTCTCCAACATTTTATTATGAAAATTTTCAAACATACAAAAAAGTTGAAGGATTTTATAGTGAGCACCCATACCCATGTCCTAGATTCTACCATTAACATTTTACTAATTTACTGTATCATATATCCATCCATTTATCCATCTCTCTATCCATCCACCAATCCAACTTATTTTTGTGATCTATTTTGAAATTGCAGACATGAGTACACATCTAAATATTTCAGCCAAGTAAATCATTAACTAGAGTTCAATATTTGTTTACATTTTTTCTTTTGAGGTAATATACATGAGTGAAACACCCAGATCTTGTGTATAGTCACTAGTTTTGACCAATGCTTGTACTTGTTTAACCCAAATCCCTATTGTTATTAAAAAAAAAAAAAAGAATTTTACAGGTCATAAAAAAGAAATCTGATTTTATCCCAAGTGAAATGGGAAATTCCTAGAGCAACTTGAGTAGGAAAGTAATATGATTATATTGTATCCATTTGACAGATCATCCCAGTTTCTCTGCAGAGAAAAGGACAGTGAGAGGCCAAGAGTTGACACAAAGAAATTTATTAAGAGTAATCCTGGTGAAATAATTGTGACTTAGACCAGAATGGTGTCAATGGGAATGAAAATAATTGAATGGATTTAGAATGTAATCTGAGGGTGAACCAAACAGAGTGAGTGAGAAATTAAACATGAGGATGCAGAGAAGACTCAAGAGTGACCCTTGGTTATAGGGATTAAAGAACGAGGTAAATTGTGGTAGAATTTACTTAAATCAGGGAAATATAGGGTAGGAATATGTTAAATTTAAGAAATCATTTGGGTATTCAAATGTAGTTTTAAAATAGATCATTCAATATTAATGTACTCAGTACAAATTAAGCTCATTGGAGAGGTCAGATCTAATGATACAGATTCTGTAGATGTCAGCAAATAGATGGGACAATGCCATTGAAGAATACATAATGAGAAACTGTAGAAGTAGAAAAATGGAAAAAATAGGGTTAAGCCCTGTGACATTTTAATATTTTGAGGTCAAACAGAGAAGTAAGGACAAGTAAAGCAGTTTGAGAAGGAGGAATAAGAGAAAAAAATCAGAATATAGTGCTACAGAGGCCAAGACAAGAGGTGGTTTCAAGAATGAAGAAGTGATCAGCTAAGTAAGGTATTGCCAAGAGGTTAAGTAAGATAAGGAAAGATAAGTGACCATAGGACTTCTTCTGGCCATAGAGGATAAAATAATACAGACCAACCCATCCACTAATAATAACTAAAAGTGGTAAAATATTAAAATAATATGTAATACTTAGTGATAAATCTGACAAAAGATATGCAAGACCTGTACACTGAAGACTACAAAGTACCACAGAAAGAAACTGAAAGATATGTAAATAAATGGAGAGTGGAGAGAGACAATTCGTTCATCTTTTGAGAAATTCAGTGCTTTTAAGATGTCATTTTCCTCAAATTGATCTATAGCTCCAATGCCATTCTGATCAAAGCAGGTATATTTTTGTGTAAAAAAAAAAATGGAGAGCTAATCCCAAAATGTATCTAGAAATGCAAAGGACCTACAGTAGACAAAACAAATTTGACAAAGAAAAAAATTGGAAGACTTATATTACCTGATTTCAAGAGTTATTTTAAAGCTTAAGTAGATAAGGCTGTGCAGTATTGACATCAAGAGATACGAATCCAGGAAACAGCATGGATAGTCCAGAAATAGTTCCACACAAATGAGGTCAATTGTTTTTTGACAAAGTGGCAAAGGCCATTCAGTAGAGAAAGAATAGTCTTTTCTATAAATATTGTTATAATTATTTAGAAGTCTATATTAAAAATAAAAAGTGAATTTCAATCCATTCTTTGCATGATTTACAAAAATTATTTTATGGTATATAGTAAACCTAATTTCAAGAACAAAAACTAAATGTTCCAAAAGCAAACAGGAGAAAACTTTAGTCATTGATATATATGACACCAAAAGCAAGATCTAATTGAAATTAATAAATAACACTTCATCAAAATTGAGAACCTCTGCTCTTCAAAAGACACTTAAGAGAATTAAAAGACAAGATATAGGCTTGGAAAAAATATTTTAAAATTACATATTTGATCAAAGCTTTATATTCAGAATATTTTTAATGTAAAGAAGACTCTCAAAACTCAACAATAAATGTACACAACTCAATAGCAAATGTATACAAGACATAAAGAGAAATTTCACTAAGAAAGATGTACAATTAGCACATAAGTAAGAAGAGAGTTACTCAATATCGTTAATCATCAGGAAAATGCAAATTCAAACTGCTATGAGGTATCACCAAATAACTACTAAACTGGCTAAAATTTGAAAGATTGACCATATCAACGGTTGGCAAAGATGTGAAGACAACTGAAACTCCATACACTGCTGATAGGTATGTAATGTGATACAACCTGTTTGAAAAAGTTTGACACTTTTTAAAGAAATTATACATACACCTACCATCAGACTCAGCCATTGTGCTCTTAGGTATTTACTCATGAGAAATGAAAACAAATGTCCACATAAAAACATGTACAGGGATGTTTATGGAATCTATATTTATAATGTCCAAATTTATAAACAATACACTATCTATAAAAAGGTTAATAGATAAATTGTGATGTATTCATATAACAAAATACCATTCAGCAATAAGAATGTATGAAGAATGTTGCATACAACAACATAGTTAAATCTTAAAACTATTATGCTTAGTGAAAGAAGCCAGATAAAAGAGAACACATTGTATATGATCCCATTTTTACAAAATTATTTAAAATAAATGCCAATCCATAGTTACAGAAAGCAGAACAGGGATTGCTGGAGCCCAGAAGTGTTCAAGGAAGGAGAGCAAGGAGAGAATATGAAGTTGTCCAAGAAAGTGTTGGGGGTGATTTTATGTTTATTTTGATTGTGGCAATGATTTTAAAGGTACATGTATATGTCAAACTTTTCTGGCTGTGTAATGTATTCTAAGCTTCTATATCAATTAACCTCAAAAAATATTTTAAAAGTAAAAACATTCCCCCTGACTATGAAAATGAGAACCAAGGGAGATTATTATTGTACTCCCTTTTAAATT
Source organism: Delphinapterus leucas (assembly GCF_059928025.1). Classification (NCBI taxonomy): domain Eukaryota; kingdom Metazoa; phylum Chordata; class Mammalia; order Artiodactyla; family Monodontidae; genus Delphinapterus; species Delphinapterus leucas. The sequence goes on from NC_143147.1 coordinate 36,227,951, forward strand.
TTTTTGGATTTGTACCATGCAAATGTTCTTCCCATTCAAAGTGCAATTAATTAAAAATTTCTGTCCAACCTGTTCCACATAAGATACTAATCTTGGTATCATTCACTACTAACAGCTTTCTCTTCTTTTCAGTCATCTTTGTTTAAGCAACACAGAATTCTGTCGATTCTGTCTTAGAACCATCTTTTGAATCTGTTATATTTCTCCCCTATTTTCACAGCTCTTGTCTAACTTTGTCAACTTTCATAAATGTCATCTTCTTGCTGAAGCCTTTTCTGATTCTCCCAGGCAGGTGATTGCCTTGGTCTTTGGACTTGGTCTTTTGGCGATTTCTGTAACAGATTTTGGAATATTTATTACAAATAAATAATATGTATTTGTTCCTTTTTGTTCCTATGTCCATCTCCCCAAGACAATGTCTTATTCCTATTCAACAAATATTTGTTTCAGTGAATGTGAAGAATGGTTAAATGAAAATATTTCTCCTGGAAGGATTATCTAGGGGAGATATAACTGCTTTCATCTATTTTAAAAGCTATCATTTTTAGATAGGTATATACTTATTTTGTGTTTCTTAAAGATGTAAACCATAGGAAACAAATGGAGAATAATTTTGATTAACCAAAGAAATAATATATTTAAAATCGATTTCAATTAGATAATAAACACATAAAACCAGTAAATTTAAAAGATTAAGTATTACAGGTAAAACAAGAGTTCCTTTTATGTAACATATTCAATTTCTGCCCTTACCTTACCCCTTGCCAAAAATAACCATTATCATGGGTTTGATGTGTATCCCTCCAGACTGTTAAATTAATTTATTCATCACTAGACTTTCCCCCAAATAAAATAAACTGCCCCATGAGGTGATGGAGGTGATTTCCTCCATCATAGTCAGCTGGATGTCCAAATGTTATAAAGACTCTCAATGCAAAACCTGTATTAGTAAGAAATTTGAATTTGGTCTCAAATATGTCTTCCAGGAATATTATTATGTAATTATATATTTCTACACCTGCAAATATGTATATTTTGTCCACTTTACCATTCTCAAATTGGAGCAACTATTTAGAACCCAAACTCTTAGGACTTTAGATCTTAAAACAAAAATATATGTATTCAAGTAACACCTTCTTGTATTCTTTCATTGAAGTGACTAGATGTAAAAAAAAACTTCCATAGCATAACTAATAACTCTTTTCAGAATGTGTTGACACCCAACTTTTTGGAATGAAACTGAGCTGTTCTAAATGATCTGGTTATAAATATGTGATTTTGTGATTTATAATAAAAAATATATATTTGGTCTTCATCACTATTTTTGGCACAGAGCTCCTAAAACCCCTAGAATTTCCTAAGTGATGAGATCCATAAAGGTGTCTTTGGTTATGTAAATGAGGTAACTTTTGGACTCCACCTAAGGATAGGAGCTCTTTGCAGGTGGAGCCAACAAAGTGATTGATGGGTTGAAACTTTCAGTTTCACTCCCTCAACCTCTGGAGAGGGGAGAGGGACTAGGGGTTGAATCAATCACCAATGACCAATGATTAAATCAACCATGCCTATGTAAGGAAGCCTCCATAAAAACACAAAATAATGGGGTTCAGAGAGCTTCTGGCTGGGTGAACAACACGTGGAGGTTCAGGGAGAGTGGCACACCTGGAGAGGGCATGGAAACTCTGTGTTCTTTCCTCATATCTTTCCCTATATCTCTTTCAACTGGCTGTTCCTGAGTTATACTCTTTATAATAAATCCATAATCTAGTAAGTAAACTCTTTCTGTGAGGTATATGAGCTGCTCTAGCAAATTAATCAAACCCAATGAACCTCTGATTCATAGCCAGTTGGTCAAAAGCCCAAGTAAGGTGGTACCTGAAATGTGGTGGGGAGTGGTGGATATGATGCTATCTCCAGGTAAATAGTTTCAGAATTGAGTTGAATTGTAGAATACCTAGCTGGTGTCTGGGGGATTGTTTGCTGTTTGTGTGGGGAAAGACCCAATCACTCCCATCTTGGACTTGATCCAGGAACCTGATAGAAAATAAACAACCATACCCATTTTCATATGTGACATTTTCCAATTATAGACTGTCAATGAAAAAAACTAATCAATAGTCAATCAAAGAAAGAAATGGAAAATTTTATTCCAGCCAACCTAAGGATTATAACCTGGGAGACAGTCTTTCAGAAAGCTCTGAGGACTGTTCTGCCTGTTAGAGGTCAAAGCACAGTCATATAAGTTTTTGAGACAAAGGGTTTGTGGGCTAGGAATGTTGCCTGACATTCCAGCGAACAAAGAATGTTACCTGGCACCCCGTTTCTATAAGGATAAAGCCATCAGCCACAGCAGTTGCCCACTGATGGTACACCCTGAGGGGAATTCAAGATGGAGAAAAACAGGAAGCATTCTGTGCTTTGAACACTGGTTCTTAATATTTAAGATGCATATCTAAGGAATAAATTCAAGGAACCCAGATCCTTGTATCTTCCCAGGTATAGAAAAATAATTAAATAGAGTTGTCTGTTTTTTGTGTGATTAACAATAATCTTTTGATGTTCTACTACATGTTTTTTGCAGCAAAAGTACTCCTATATATCTTGGCTTCTCCCTTACCTCTTTGGAGCTGTTCTTGAGAGTGACCTGAGAGGCTGTCTCCTGGGATATAGTCCTCAGTAAGATCCCCAAGTAAAACCTAACTCACAATCTTTAGGTTGTGTGTTTTTCTTCAGTAGACAGTTTGTACATCAAAGTAACATACTGATGGTTTATAATCCAACAAGGTGAGTAGTGGGTTATCATGATCCCTTACAAGATTGAGAAACAAATGTTATCTCCTAAGAAGGAGTTACCTTTCTGGTGCCAAGAGGAAATTGCTTTTTCTTTCCTTTTCCTTTCTTTCTTTTTTTCTTTGTTTTTTGTTTGTTTGTTTGTTTTTGCAAGTAGGCATTCCTGTGTCTTCCATGGGGATCTAGATAATGTATAATAGAGATATACAGTGCACACTAACTGGGAGGGGGTAATGGCTCAAATGGACAGAGAATTTAAGAATTTTCTTGTCCTGCTTTAAAAATAATTTTATTTAATCAAATCAAAATACCTATAAAACTGTCCAATTCATTGTGCATGCATAGATGTCTTAAAATGTCAGAAGTACTAAACAGCTGCAATGTGTCTGTACTACCAAAATTATAATAATTCCTATATTATAAAGTAGTATACACATAAAATTACAAATAGTGATTTATATCATAAATAGTATAAAAAATAATAACTTCCAGATTAGGGGAATTTTACCAACTTTTTGCTTTTTAAGAAATAAAAAGACATCCAGATGTGTTGCTAAAATTCTCTTCTGGACCCAGAAGCAATATGATAGATTTTTCAGTGATGTGTTCCAGATTTCTTAGTTACATGTACCCTGAGAATACCTGATGGATTTAGAGTGCAGGAGGCAAATTGTCAGCAATGTGCCTTTAAATGAGCAAAATGTATGATTAAAGTCCACCTGGGGGAGTTGAGGAAGATGGATGGAAGTGTAAGACGCAGAGATCACCATCCTCCCCACAGATACATCAGAAACACATCTACACAAGGAACTTCTCCTATAGAATACCTACTGAATGCAGGCAGAAGACCTCAGACATCCCAAAAGGCAAGAAACTCCCCATGTACCTGGGTAGGGCAAAAGAAAAAAAGAAAAAACACGGACAAAGAATAGGGATGGGACCTGCACCAGTGGGAGGGAGCTGTGAAGGAGGAAAGTTGTCCACACACTAGAAGCCCCATTGTGGGCGGAGACTTGGGTGGCAGAGAGGGAAGCTTTGGAGCCATGGAGGAGAGTGCAGCAACAGGGGTGCAGAGGGCAAAGCAGAGAGATTCCTGCACAGAGGATCAGTGCCGACCAGCACTCACCAGCCCAAGTGGTTTGTCTGCTCACCCACTGGGGTGGGCAGGGGCTGGGAGCTGAGGCTCGGGCTTCAGTTGGATCCCAGGGAAAGGACTGGGGTTGGCTGCATGAACACAGCCTGAAGGGGATAGTGCATGATGGTTAGCCAGGAGGGAATCCGGGAAAAAGTCTGGACCTGTCGAAGAGGCAAGAGACTATTTCTTCCCACTTTGTTTAGTGGTGCGGGAGGAGAGGGGATTAAGAGCGCTGCTTAAAGGAGCTCCAGAGATGGGTGCAAGCCGTGGCTATCAGTGCGGACCCCAGAGACGGGCATATGATGCTAATGCTGTTGGTGCCCCATCAAGAAGCCTGTGTGCAAGCACAAGTCACTATCCACAACTCCCCTCCCAGAAGCCAGTGCAGCCTGCCACTGCCAGGGCCCCATGATCCACGGACAACTTCCCCAGGAGAATGCACGGCACACCTCAGGCTGCTGTAATGTCACGATAACCTCTGCTGCCTCAGGCTCACCCCACATCCGTATCCCTCCGTCCCCCATGGCTTGATTGAACGAGAGCCCCTGAATCAACTGCTCCTTTAACCCCATCCTGTCTGAGCGAAGAACAGATGCCTTCAGGCAACCTACACACAGAGGCAAGGCCAAATCAAAAGCTGAACCCCGGGAGCTGTGCAAACAAAGAAGAGAAAGGAAAATCCCTCCCAGAAGCCTCAGGAGCAGCGGATTAAATCTCCACAATCAACTTGACGTACCCTGCATCTGTGGAACACCTGAAGAAACAACGAATCATCAAAAATTGAGGAGGTGGACTTTTGGGGCAAGATATATTACTTTTTCCCCTTTTCCTCTTTTTGTGAGTGTGTATGTGTATGCTTCTGTGTGAGATTCTGTCTGTATAGCTTTTCTTTCACCATTGGTCCTAGGGTTCTGTCCAACCATTTTGTTTGTTTGTTTGTTTTTCTTTTTTACTTTAAAATTTTTTTTTCTTAATAATTATTTTTTATTTTAATTGTTTTATTTTATCTAAATTTATTTTATTTTATTTTATCCTCTTTCTTTCTTTCTATTGTTTCTCCCTTTTATTCTGAGCCATGTGGATGAAAGGCTCTTGGTGATCCAGCCAGGAGTCAGTGCTGTGCCTCTGAGGTGGGAAAGCCAACTTCAGGACACAGGTCCACAAGAGACCTCCAGCTCCACGTAATATCAAACAGCAAAATTCTCCCAGAGATCTTCATCTCAACACCAAGACCCAGCTTGACTCAATGACTAACAAGCTACTGTGCTGGACACCCTATGTCAAACAACTAGCAAGAAAAGAACACGACCCCACCCATTAGCAGAGAGGCTGCCGAAAATCATAATAAGGCCACAGACACCCCAAAACACACGACCAAACGTGGACCTGCCCACCAGAAAGACAAGATGCAGCCTCATCCACCAGAACACAGGCACTAGTCCCCTCCACCAGGAAGCCTACACAACCCACTGAACCAAACTTAGTGACTGGGGACCGACACCAAAAACAACAGGAACTAAAAACCTGCAGCCTGCAAAAAGGAGACCCCAAAAACTGTAAGATAAACAAAATGAAAAGACAGAAAAACACACAGCAGATGAAGGAGCAAGGTAAAAGCCCATCAGACCTAACAAATGAAGAGGAAATAGGCAGTCTACATGGAAAATAATTCAGAATAATGATAGTAAAGATGATCCAAAATCTTGGAAATAGAATAGAGAAAATGCAAGAAACATTTAACAAGGACCTAGTAGAACTAAAGTTGAAACAAGCAATGATGAGCAACATAATAAATGAAATTAAAAATAATCTAGAAGGGATCAATAGCAGAATAACTGAGGCAGAAGAATGGAAAAGTAACCTGGAAGATAAAATAGTGGAAATAACCACTGCAGAGCATAAAAAAGAAAAAATAATGAAAAGAACTGAGGGCAGTCTCAGAGACCTCTGGGACAGCATTAAACGCACTGACATTTGAATTATAGGCATCCCAGAAGAAGAAGAGAAAAAGAAAGGGACTGAGAAAATATTTGAAGAGATTATAGTTGAAAACTTCCCTAATATGGGAAAGGAAATAGTTAATCAAGTCCAGGAAGCACAGAGAGGGTCATACAAGATAAATCCAAGGAGAAACATGCCAAGACACATATTAATCAAACTGTCAAAAATTAAATACAAAGAAAACATTAAAAGCAGCAAGGGAAAAACAACAAATAACACACAAGGGAATCCCCATAAGGTTAACAGCTGATCTTTCAGCAGAAACTCTTCAAGCCAGAAGGGACTGGCAGGACATATTTAAAGTGATAAAGGAGAAAAACCTACAACCAAGATTACTCTACCCAGTAAGGATCTCATTCAGATTTGATGGAGAAATTAAAACCTTTACAGACAAGCAAAAGCTGAGAGAGTTCAGCACCACCAAACCAGCTTTACAACAAATGCTAAAAGATCTTCTCTAGGTAAGAAACACAAAAGAAGTAAAATACCTATAATAACAAACCCAAAACAATTAAGAAAATGGTAATAGGAGCATACATATCAATAATTACTTTAAATGTAAATGGATTAAATGCTCCCACCAAAAGACACAGACTGGATGAATGGATACAAAAACAAGACCCATATATGTGCTGTCTACAAGAGACCCACTTCAGACCTAGAGACACATACAGACTGAAAGTGAGGGGATGGAAAAAGATATTCTATGCAAATGGAAACCAAAAGAAATTTGGAGTAGCAATTCTCATATCAGACAAAATAGACTTTAAAATAAAGACTATTAGAAGAGACAAAGAAGGACACTACATAATGATCAAGGGATCAATCCAAGAAGATATAACAATTGTAAATATTTATGTACCCAACATAGGAGCACCTCAATACATAAGGAAAATACTAACAGCCATAAAAGGGGAAATCGACAGTAACACATTCATAGTAGGGGACTTTAACACCCCACTTTCACCAATGGACCGATCATCCAAAATGAAAATAAATAAGGAAACAAAGCTTTAAATGATACATTAAACAAGATGAACTTAATTGATATTTATACAACATTTATCCAAAAACAACAGAATACACTTTTTTCTCAAGTGCTCATGGAACATTCTCCAGAATAGATCATATCTTAGATCACAAATGAAACCTTGGTAAATTTAAGAAAATTGAAATTGTATCAAGTATCTTTTCCGACCACAATGCTATGAGACTAGATATCAATTACAGGGAAATGTTGGTTAAAAATACAAACACATAGAGGCTAAACAATAGACTACTTAATAACGAAGTGATCACTGAAGAAATCAAAGAGGAAATCAAAAAATACCTAGAAATAAATGACAATGGAGACATGATGACCCAAAACCTATGGGATGCAGCAAAAGCAGTTCTAAGAGGGAAGTTTATAGCAATACAATCCTACCTTAAGAAAAAGGAAACATATCAAATAAAAAACCTATCCTTGCACCTAAAGCAAGTAGAGGAAGAAGAACAAAAAAATCCCAAAGTTAGCAGAAGGAAAGAAATCATAAAGATCAGATCAGAAATAAATGAAAAAAGAAATGAAGGAAACAATAGCAAAGATCAATAAAACTAAAAGGTGGTTCTTTGAGAAGATAAACAAAATTGAGAAACCATTAGCCAGACTCATCAAAAAAAAAAAAAAGGGGAGAAGACTCAAATCAATAGAATTAGAAATGATAAAGGAAAAGTAACATCTGACACTGCAGAAATACAAAAGATCATGAGAGATTACTACAAGCAACTCTATGCCAATAAAATGGACAACCTGGAAGAAATGGACAAATTCCTAGAAATCCACAACCTGCCAAGACTGAATCAGAAATAAATAGAAAATATGAACAGACCAATCACAAGCACTGAAATTGAAACTGTGATTAAAAACTTTCGAACAAACAAAAGCCCAGGACCAGATGGCTTCACAGGTGAATTCTATCAAACATTTAGAGAAGAGCTAACACCTAACCTTCTCAAACTCTTCCAAAACACAGCATAGGGAGGAACACTCCCAAATTCATTCAACGAGGCCACCATCACCCTGATACCGAAACCAGACAGGGATGTCACAAAGAAAGAAAACTACAGGCCAATATCACTGATGAACATAGATGCAAAACTCCGCAACAAAATACTAGGAAACAGAATCCAACAGCACATTTAAAGGATCATACACCATGATCAAGTGGGGTTTATTCCAGGCATGCAAGGATTCTTCAATATACACAAATCAACCAACGTGATACACCATATTTACAAATTGAAGGAGAAAAACTATATGGTCATCTCAATAGATGCAGGGAAAGCTTTCAAAAAAATTCAACATCCATTTATGTAAAAACCCTCTGAAAAGTAGGCATAGAGGGAACTTTCCTCAACATAATAAAGGCCATATATGACAAATCCACAACCAACATCATCCTCAATAGTGAAAAACTGAAAGCATTTCCACTAAGATCAGGAACAAGACAAGGTTGCCCACTCTCACCACTCTTATCAGCATAGTTTTGGAAGTTTTAGCCACAGCAATCAGAGAAGAAAAGGAAATAAAATGAATCCAAATCAGAAAAGAAGAAGTAAAGCTGTCACTGTTTGCAGATGACATGATACTATACATAGAGAATCCTAAAGATGCTACCAGAAAACTACTAGAGCTAATAAAAAAATTTGGTAAGGTAGCAGGATACAAAATTAATGCACAGAAATCTCTGGCATTCCTAAACACTAATGATGAAAAATCTGAAAGTGAAATCAAGAAATCATTCCCATTTACCACTGCAAAAAAGAATAAAATATCTAGGAATAAACCTACCTAAGGAGACAAAAGACCTGTATGCATAAAATTATAAGACACTGATGAAAGAAATTAAAGATGATACAAATAGATGGAGAGATATACCATGTTCTTGGATGGGAAGAATCAACATTGTGAAAATGACTCTACTACCCAAAGCAATCTACAGATTCAAGGCAATCCTTACCAAACTACCACTGGCATTTTTCACAGAACTAAAACAAAAAATTTCACAATTTGTATGGAAACACAAAAGACCCTGAATAGCCAAAGCAATCTTGAGAAAGGAAAAACAGAGCTGGAAGAATCAGGCTCCCTGACTTCAGACTATACTACAAAGCTACAGTAATCAAGACAGTATGGTACTGTCACAAAAACAGAAATATAGATCAATGGAACAGGATAGAAAGCGCAGAGATAAACCCACACACATATGGTCACCTTATCTTTGATAAAGGAGGCAGGAATATACAGTGGAGAAAGGACAGCCTCTTCAATAAGTGGTGCTAGGAAAACTGAACAAGTACATATAAAAATATGAGATTAGATCATTCCCTAACACCGTACACAATAATAAGCTCAAAATGGATTAAATACCTAAATGTAGGGCTGGAAACTATCAAACTCTTAGAGGAAAACATGGGCAGGACACTCTATGACATAAGTCACAGCAAGATCCTTTTTGACCCACTTCCTAGAGAAATGGAAATAAAAGCATAAATAAATAAATGGGACCTAATGAAACTTAAAAGCTTTTGCACAGCAAAGGAAACCATAAACAAGACCAAAAGACAACCCTCAGAATGGCAGAAAATATTTGTGAATGAAGCAACTGACAAAGGATTAATCTCCAAAATTTACAAGCAGCTCATGTGGCTCAATAAAAAAAACACAAACAACCCAAACCAAAATTGGGCAGAAGACCTAAATATACATTTCTCCAAAGAAGATATACAGACTTCCAACAAACACATGAAAGAATGCTCAACATCATTAATCATTAGAGAAATGCAAATCAAAACTACAATGAGATATCATCTCACACCAGTCAGAATGGCCATCATCAAAAACTCTGGAAACAATAAATGCTGGAGAGGGCGTGGAGAAAAGGGAACACTCTTGCACTGCTGGTGGGAATGTGAATTGGTACAGCCACAATGGAGAACAGTATGGAGGTTCCTTAAAAAACTACAAATAGAACTACCATATGGCTCAGCAATCCACTACTGGGCATATACCCTGAGAAAACCATAATTCAAAAAGAGTCATGTACCAAAATGTTCATTGCAGCTCTATTTACAATAGCCAGGAGATGGAATCCACCTAAGTGTCTATCATTGGATAAATGGATAAAGAAAATGTGGCACATATATACAATGGAATATTACGCAGCCATAAAAGGAAACAAAATTGAGCTATTTGTAATGAGGTGGATGGACCTAGAGTCTGTCATACAGAGTAAAGTAAGTCAGAAAAAGCAAGACAAATACCATAGGCTAACACATATATATGGAATTTAAGAAAAAAAAATGTCATGAAGAACCTAGGGGTAAGACAGGAATAAAGACACAGACCTACTAGAGAATGGACTTGAGGACATTGGGAGGGGGAAGGATAAGCTGTGACAAAGTGAGAAAAGGCATGGACATACATAGACTACCAAACATAAGGTAGATAGCTAGTGGGAAGCAGCCACATAGCACAAGGAGATCAGCTCAGTGCTTTGTGACCACCTGGAGGGGTGGGATAGGGAGGGTGGGAGGGAGGGAGATGCAAGAGGGAAGAGATATGGGAACATATGTATATGTATAACTGATTCACTTTGTTATAAAGCAGAAACTAGCACACCATTGTAAAGCAATTACAATAAAGACATAAAAAAACTAAAATATCAATGCAAAGTTTTGTATAATGATCTAATATATCCTTAAATTCAAAAAAGTAACAATTTAATAAAATGAAGGATTGTGTTGTCTAGTTTCTTTGTTTAATAAAGCTTTTTGTCCCACCAGGATAAAAATTGCCAATGGCCAGTCAATGCCTACAAGGTTAATTTTCTATTTCTAGCATAACATTGATGACATGTCTTAGTTTGGCCTCTTGACTCAACCAGTTGGTCAACGGCACCATCAGTGTTTCTTGAACACAACCTGTATCTTCAGACTTTCATGATTTTGGGATAATTATCTCCACAGCAAAATATTTGACAATATATTCTATGTGAAGTATGCTATGCTAGGTACTGGAAATATAAAAATGGATAAGCCAGAATCCTTACCTTAAGAAGATGAACAGATATAAAACAGATGTATTTTAAGAAACATGCCATATAGTATGGACAACTGCTATAAGAGATTTATGTAGAAAGTGTAATGACAGCTCAAAATAGCAGATCATGTTCCATACCTTCTACTTGAAATATTTGTTTGGCATTACTCTCCTAAAATACTTCTGAAACTTCAAGAAGTTGCACAAATGTCTCCATCTCAATGTTATATTTCAAGAAGGAAGAGATCTAGAGTTGACCAAGAGGGTAACATAGGTGGTTCCTGAAATCACTTCCTCCACAGATGCACCAGATGTACAGCTACCCATGCAGCAAGTCTCTCAGAAAGAAATCCATAAGCTAACTGAGCAACTCCTACACATCAGGTGAATGAGAAAATACCCACATCAAAATAGGTAGGAAAGACTAAGACACACTCTAGCCACAAACCCCAATCCCAGCACAGTGCCATATAATCAGAAGGGAATCTCCAACTCCCAGCTTCCCTGAGCTGTGAAGGGTTTGGACTGCACACCTAGCACCACAATTTTTATAGCTCCCACCTGAGGCATGGACCCCCCAAACACCCTCTGAAAGTCAGTAGGGCTTGTGTCTACAAGTTCCATATGACTGTAGAAAACAAAGGAGCACTTTCTAAAGAGCACCGGCATAGAGCACTCTCCAAGGCTATTCCCAGGGCTCAGCACAGAAAGAGCAGGCAGAAATAGCACCTCCCAGTGTCTCCCTGAAAGGGATCCATCTCCATACTTTACAGCTGCTGCCTGAGGGTCCAGTTTCTAATTTAATAACACCTAGGAGCTGGCTGCAATATTTCCTAGGGACTGGGAAAGCTGGCAGACATTTCCCTACCCTCTCCCTGTGACCCACTCCAACAATGAAAATCAAGTTGCTGGTATCTCCCTGATAAGAGCTTGTGCAAACATCTGGTGCCTCAGCTTTTGTAGCTGCTAAAGGGATGGGCCTGCAGATAATCTTGCTCTGATAGCCTATAGGACTTGCAATTATGAATCCTAAAGGACAGCTGCAAACAAAGAAGCAGTTGTTTAAGAGTATAAGCACTCATGGGGATATCCCCCCAAAGCTCAGCACTGAGGGAGCAGGCAGAAATGCCAATCTGCCATTATTTCCCTGAAAGGGTTCTTACTACATACTCTACAACTGCTGCCTGAGGGTCTGGATTCTAACTTAGCACTCATCTGTGTGGCTGGCTGCGATCCTCCCAAGACTGGGAAAGCTGGTGGACATTTCCCCTGCCACTAACCCTGATGAACATAGATGTAAAAGTCCTCAACAAAATATTAATGAATTGAATTCAATGGTACATCAAAAGGATCATACACCATGATCAAGTCGAATTTATTCCAGGGATGCAAAGATGGTTCAGCCTTGGCAAATCAATAAATTTGATAAACCACATTAACAAAACAAGGGATAAAAGTCATATAATAATTTCAATAGATATAGAGAAAGCATTTGAAAAAATTCAACATCCTTTCATGATAAAAACTCTCATTAAACTGGTTATAGAGAGAACATACCTCAACATAATAAAGGAGATAAATGACAAGCCCACAACTAACATTAAACTCAATAATGAAAAGTTTTCTCTAAGATCAACAACAGGACACAGATGCCCATTCTCACCACTTTTATTCGAGATAGTACTGGAAGTCCTCACTAGAGCAATTGGGCAAGTAAAAGAAAGAAATCCAAAAGAAAGGCATACAGATTGGAAAGGAAGAGATAAAATTATCTCTGTTTACAGATGACATAATCCTATAGGTAGAAAACCCTAAAGAATCCACCCAAAAAACTGTGAGAAATAATAAACAAATGCAGTATATTTGCATATTACAAAATCAATATGCAAAAACCAGTTGTGTTTTTATACTAACAATGAACTATCAGAAAGAAATTAAGACAATTCAATTTAAAATAGCATCAAAAAGAATAAAATACTTGGGAATAAATTTAACTAAAGAGATAAAATAGGGCTTCTCTGGTGGCACAGTGGTTGAGAGTCCACCTGCCGATACAGGGGACACGGGTTCGTGCCCCGGTCCAGGAGGATCCCACATGCCGCGGAGCAGCTGGGACCATGAGCCATGGCCGCTGAACCTGCGCGTCCGGAGCCTGTGCTCTGCAACGGGAGAGGCCACAAGAGTGAGAGGCCTGCATACCACAAAAAAAAAAAAAAGAAAAAAAAGAGATAAAACATCTGTACACTGAAAAGTATAAGACTATGATGAAAGAAATAGAAAATGACACAATTAAATGAAAAGATATTTTGTATTCATGAATTGGAAGAATATTGTTAAAACACCCATACTACCCAAATGGATCTATAAATTCAACGATATCCCTATGAAAACTCTAATGGCATTTTCCACAGAAATAGAAAACACAATCCTAAAATTTGTGTGGAACCATAAACACCCCAATTAGCCAAAACAATCTTGAGAAAGAAGAACAAAGCCTGAGTTATAGCTGTAGTAATCAAAGCAGTATGTTATTAGCATTAAAACAGACACACAGATCAAGGGATCAGAATAGAGAGCCCCTAAATAAATCCATGTATATATGATCAATTTTTGACAAAGGAGACAAGAATATACAATGTGGAATGGAGAGTCTCTTCAATAAACAGTGTTGGGAAAACAGGACAGCCATACGTAAAAGAATAAAACTGGACCCCTATCTTGCACCATATACAAAAATCAGCTCAAAATGGGTTAAAAATTTGAACATAAGACCTGAAACCATAAAACCCCTAGAAGAAAACATAGGGGTAAATTCTTTGACATTGGTCTTGGCAATGACTTTGGGGATTTAACACCATAAGCAAGTCACAAAAGCAAAATTAAACAAGTGGGACTACAACAACAAAAAAGCTTCTGCACAGCAAAAGAAACCATCAAAAAAATTAAAAGTAACATATGGAATAGCAGAAAAATATCTGAAAACCACATATCCAATAAGGGTACCTAAAACATACAAGAAATGCATACAACACAAGAGCAAAAAAACAAATAAAAATTGGGCAAAAGACCTGAATTGACTTTTTTTTTCAGAGAAGACATGTAAATGGCCAAACGGTACGTGGAAAGGTTCTCAACATCATTAATCATGAGGGAAATGCAAATCAAAACAGCAATGAATTATACTTCACGCCTATTAGGATGTCTATTACCAAAAAGTCAAGAGATAACAAATGCTGGTGAGGATGTGGAGAAAGGGAAACACTTGTACACTGTTGGTAGGAGAAAAAAGTCCAAAGATAACAAATGCTGGTGAAGATGTGGAGAAAACAGAATACTTGTACACTGTTGGTAGGACTGTAAACTGGTATAGCCACTATGGAAAATAATATGGTGGTTCCTCAAAAATTAAAAATAGAACTACCATACGATCTAGCTATTTCACTTCTGGGTATATATCCAAAGGATTTTTGTATTCCCATGTTCACTGTAGCTTATTCACAATAACTAAGGTATGGAAACAATCTAAGTGTCCATAAACGAATAAATGGAAAAAGAAAATGTGATATATATATATATATATATATATATATATATATACATGTGCACATATATATATATCACATTTGCTTTATTCATTTATCAGTGTATGTATACACTCACACACACGTACACAACATTATTCAGCCTTAAAACAGGAGAAAATCCTTCCATTCGCAACAACATGAATAAACCTGAAGGGCAGGTGAAATAAGCCAGACAGCGGAAGGACAAATACTGTATGGTATCACTTATATGTGGAATCTTTAAAAAAAATTAATCTCATAGGAACAGAGAATTGAAAAGTGGTTGTCAGGAGCTGGGGCAGCAGGGGTGGGTGTTAGGAGAAATAGGGAGAGGTAGTAAAAGAGTACAAACTTTCAGTTATAAGATGAATAAGGTCTGAGGATCTAATGTTGGATGTATCGACTATAGTTGATAACACTGTGTTGTATAATTGAAATTTACTAAAAGAGTAGAACTTAAATGTTCTCATCAAATAAAAGGTATATACGTGAGGTGATCCATGTGTTATTTAACTCAGTGGGGGGAATCCTTTCACAGTGTATATGTCTATCAAATCATCATGTTGTACATTTTAAATATCTTACAATATTGTCAATTATACCTCAATAAAGCTGAAAAAGGAAACATATCCATCTTTTTACCTTCTCCATAGCAGATGGCATATATAATTATCACATTGTATACTAATTATCTGTGGTTATATATCTGTTTTCCCAGATGATATATGAAAGTCTCAAAAGCAGGTAGCCTATATTAGCCAAGAATAGCAAAGACATCAAACATCATTAAGTGTTCACTGTGTGTTTGTCATAATCAGAGCACTTTTCATAAATTATCTTATTTAGTTCTAACTACATCTATTGAAATTGATATTATTACATCAATACTTTGCATGAGGAAACTCAGAGATATTAAGTCACTGGCATCAAATTATTCAGCTACAAAATTTGCCACTAATCTGTTTGACACTCAAACCTATGTCCTTATCATTACATTGCAGTAGAGGGAAATGTCACATCCTAGGACCTGCAGGAGTCCTTAGGACAGACCTGCAAGTGAGTGTTCTTGGCTTTGAGCAGGAAAGAATTCAAGAGAGAGCCAGAGTAAAGGAAAAGCAAGTTTATTTAGAGAGATACATATTCCATAGGCAGAATGTGGACCATCTCAGAAAGTGAGAGCAGCCCCAGGGCATGAGGTTCTAGGTATTTATGGGTTAAGTAATTTTATAGGCTACTTCAGGGGTCAAGTGGGATTTCTCAGGAATTGGACCACTGCCCACATTTTGGCCTTTTATGGTCCATTTTGGAACTGTCATGGCATGAAGGGAAGTGATTTTTAGTATTACAGTGAAGGTATAATTAGCTAAAGGTCAATGACCAGACTATTCTCAAAGCAACTTTGGTTTCAGCTGGTTCCAGCCTGGCTCTTTATCACATCGCAACAGCTGCACACTTTCTTCATTACCTAGTGTTTGTGTCCTGTCCCTTTCCCTCCAGTCTCAGTTGCACTGCAGTAATGATTTTTGAACCCTTAACACACTGATAAAGTCAATTAATTGATTGCTTTACACAGTATGTTAAGTTGAAAACTATTTATAATAGGAGCCCTGTGTATACTTTGACCTGCAGAGCACAGACATTGAAGATCTTCTAGAAAAGGGAACAATATTTCCCTGGTTCTATAGTAGCAACTGTATATATATTCAAGAAGGTATTTAGATATGTTACCATTGAGTGACTTTAATATCTTTCCCCAGAATACAGTTGTACACTGAAATAGAACTTCAATATAAAGCATTTAAAACAAGAGAACAGGTTGTAAATAAGATCAGAAATAGGGAATGCAAAGGTATTTGTGTAATAAAAGTGTGGAAAGTTCATCTAAGCAGAAGATGCATAATATTTTAGATTTAATTTTATTTTACATTTTTGTCTCTTCTTATTTAATCATTCTCTTGGATTAGCTTGGTGATTAAAATTAGCTTGGTGATTAAAAAAAGAAAGTTTGGTGTCAGAAAAGGAAAAACATACTGCTATGGGTTCTGAACTCAGACCAAGAGTTAAGTTTTTCAAAGAACTACTACTTCCTTTACATAGAAGTGCATAGCTGACATGAGCCACTTCTTTCCTGTTTTATTCTTTTTCTTCCCACATGATGTGACATATGAGAGTGAGCCTTCTTGTGTCTGATGTGATTCAAACTGTATCAGATAATTGTAATTGATACTTATTGAGCAACTGAGATACTTAGGATCAAGTGATCTGATTTGTTCAGTTTCTTGTGAACAATCTGCCCGGAGTTATTCAATTCCAAGTGTCCCCCTGATAGATATAGTGCTAAGGACTTCACCTTGTGGTGGCTTAATAGTAAATTTTAAAAGTAAGGTGGTGATAATCATTACTTCCTTTTAGACATCAATGGAAAAATATATGCCAAATACTCTGACCAGCTTAGGTAAAAGATCCAGCTACTAGAGAGCTGCAACTACTTTTGCACAAATGGCCATTTTACTTACACCGGTTATCTTTTAGTAAAGCAAGCTTACTTGGAAAATTCCCAGAATGTATTCAAACAGATTCTTAGAGTTTTAGACATTCAATTTTCAATTTGATTGTCTGACACTATTTCATTAATGTTCATAATCTTGCTTTCTTTACCCTATAAGCTTTGCAGAAGAAGGCATATGTGTTACAGAACAAAACTTGGGTCCATTCACCCATGCTCAATCTACTGACACTGGGTTGTGGTGAAGGAAAGTGCAGCATTTATTATAAGGAAAACGGGTGGCTCATGCTCAAAAACCCAGAACTCCCCAACGGGTTTCAGCAAAGCATTTTTAAAGGCCAGGTTAGGGAGTGGGGTTCTCAGGGTATGTGATCAGCTCATGCACAATTGATTGGTTGATGGTGAGGTAACAGGGGAGTATCACAGGGGTAGACATCATCAATCCTTATTCTTCAGTAGGCCTGAGGGCTATGTGCTCATGGTCATCAAGTAGTTAATGTCTAATGTTAATGTCTTCCTTTTGGTGGGGGTTTTAGCATCTGTACAACTCAGGAAATTTGCATCAGATACTGTTATCTAGGTACTTCAGAGAGGAGCTAAAACAGAGGATATGGGAGAGGGTATGTCCGGGGAAGACCCCATAGGGTCCTGCCTGGTTACACTTGGAATTTGGAGCCAGAGAGATTTGGACCTGAAATGAGGTTCCCACTCTTACCAGGTATCACAGATATGGTTCATAGTCAAGGAATAGTCTCAAGGAATCCTTTTCCTCACCTGCAAGTTTAGAACATGTATAAATAACCTGGTAGAGGGCACAGCCTCAGTAGGCCCCCCAATAAATGATATTTTGATACTTACTCTTTTGTACTGAAGTCATGGAAGGAAAGTGAAAAATGATGTGAGGTAGAAAAATAATTGAGATTCAAAAGGACATTAAGGGGAGCAGAATTTGCCACCCCAAAATATGCCATTTTGGCAAAAGCATTATTTTAGTCTGATTATTTTTAAGAAAATGCAGACACAGGCAAAGCTCTAAAAACTGAGTAGAAATTACCCTTTTGTAAGAGACATTTATAAGAAAAATTTCCATTTGTGAGGGTGTCTTCCTTTCTGTACCAGGAAGAGGAGGATGACTAAACTCTAGAAACTCTTATCATTTGAGAAGCAAAGACCTAAATCTATAATACCAACCTTACCCTGTTTACTGTGTTTGCCTGATAATCTCTCATAACTGACTCTGCTCACACCCAACATCTTTCTTTTGTCTTTAGCTTAAGATTGTTTTTAGGTGATGGCTTGGGCCATTTCAGTATCTCCCATGTAAAAAGGAGGTATAAATGTTATTAAACTTCTATTTGTCACCGACTAATGTTTTGTTGTTGTTACAGTGGAGTCTCAGCCAAGAATCTAGAAGGATAAAGGGAAAATTATTTTTTTTTCCCTACAATATAAAGATGTGATTACTGGGCTTCCCTGGTGGCGCAGTGGTTGGGAGTCTGCCTGCCGACGCGGGGGACGCGGGTTCGTGCCCTGGTCCGGGAGGATCCCACATGCTACGGAGCGGCTGGTCCCATGGGCCATGGTCGCTGGGCCTGCATGTCTGGAGCCTGTGCTCCTCAACGGGAGAGGCCAGAGCAGTGAGAGGCCTGCATACCACAAAAAAAAAAAAAAAAAGATGTGATTCTTTCATGCAATGAAAGTGCATTTTAATCATCTTAGTAATTCTATTCATCAGAATATACAGACAATTACAAATATTGAGTAAAAAAAATCATTAGCAGTCATTTAACACTGTACATTGTCAAAGATTGAACATTATCTTCAAAACTCGGAAAAAAAAAAAAAAGACTATGTGGGTTTCAATCCCAAAATAACCTCCAGGGAGAAGAAAGCTGTTAGGGAGGAATTACATAATTAACACTGCAACCAAACCAATACCAAGGCTGCTCATACCTACACCTTGGGTTAAATTTCCAAATCCTGATTCCAGTTCCCTTCCTGAATACAGTAAGTCCCCTACCTATGAACCTTGAAGCTGTGAACTTTCAAAGACGTGAATGTGCTTTTGCATGTCCAATCACGTAAGTTAGTTCATATGTCTGGTGTACATTGTCATGAGTGTGCATCCTATACAAGTGATTATGCTTTTGTGTACTTTACAGTACAGTAGTGTATAGAGTACAGTAGTACAGTATCTTTATTTCAAGCCCAAGATGTCCAGAAGCAAGAGTAAAAGCAGCAGTGATGTAGCTGGTACAAAGAAGCACCAAGCGATAACAATAGAAACAAAAGTGAAAATAACTGAGAGAGTGGAGTGAGGCAAAAAGATGGTAGACGTTCCTTGTTCATATAACATGAACTCTTCAACCATGATTCTAAAAAACAAGGACAAGATCACGGAACATGTGAAGTCTTCTATGCTGATGATGTTGACAGTAATATCTTAGAAGCTGGAAAAGTGGTGGAGGAGATGTGTGGATGCAAGATCAACATCAGCATTGAGTCTGCTCAGCTTAATAAAGCTGATTCAAGAGAAAGCTAAAAGCCTTTATGAAGACTTGAAGCGGAAACATAGGCGAAGTATCAGAGGGCACATCTTTTAATGCCAGCCATGGCTGGTTTCATCGGTTCAAGGCTAGAGCCAACTTTCACAACATAAAAGTAAGTGGCGAGACAGAGAGTGCAGATACAGTAGCTGTCCGGGAATTTCCTGAAACACTTCAATAAATTATTGATGAAAGCATGTATTTACCTGAGCAGGTTTTTAATGTGGATGAGACGGGACTATTCTGGAAGAGGATGCCAGACCAAAGTTACATCAGTAAGGAGGAAAAGTTGATGCCAGACTATAAAGCAGCAAAGTATAAGATAACTCTGCTCTTTGGTGGCAATGCTTCTGGTGATATGAAGCTGAAGCCTCTCTTAGTTTATTATTCAGAGAACACAAGAGCCCTTAAAAACATAGCCACAGGCTCTCTTCCTGTTGTGTGGAAGAGTAACCCCAAAGCCTGTGTTACACAGACCATTTTCCAGGACGATTTTTTCTGCCACTTTATCCTGGAGGTAACGAAATATTACTTGGCGAAGGACATCCCATTCAACATTCTTTTGCTGCTCAGCAATGCTCTGAGTCACCCCCCATTCATGGACGACTTTCATCTCAGTGTCAAAGTAGTTCATCTGCCACCGAATACTACGTCACTCATTCAACTTATGGACAAGGGAGTTATAGTGACTTTCAAGAAATATTATTAATGTCACACTTTGTCAGACAGTAAAGGCAAGTGATGAATAAGGAACAAAATTGCAACAATTTTGGAAGGACTATAACATCTACAAGACCATAAAAATCATCGACTTTGCTTTGTGTGAGGTTACAGCCATCACAATGAGTGGGGTTTGGAAGAACTTTTGCCCACAGCTTGTCCACCATTTTCGTGGATTTGAGAAGATGGATGAGGAGTCCAAAGAGATCTTCAACAACTTAATTACCCTCAGTGAGAAGCTGGAGCTAGACTTGCAAGAGGATGACTTCACTGAACTCCTTGCTGTGCAATAAGAGGAGCTTACTAATGAAGACCTAATGGAATTGGTGACCCAGAGAAAGGACCAAGAGAGACCAGAGGAAGAAGAAGTAACTGAAGAACAGAAGAGATTCACGATGCAGGAAATGGCAAGGGGATTGTCTTTATTTGAGGAGGCACAGGACCCAAATGTAGAATGGTCCACGAAGGTTGCAGTAGCCTTTCAGAATGCAATCCAGGACAACCATGTCATCTATGATGAGAAAAAAAGAGCTACTACCCAGACATCACTGGATGGTTTTTGCAAGAGGGTAGATAGAATTGAATCCAGCAAGGAACCAGAACCTGTGCTATCAATGTCAGGTGTGAGTGAAATTGCAGCTTGCCTTCCATCTCCTATTGCTGACGATCCTTCAGCTCTACCATCTCCCACCTCCTCTCCCTCCTCCAGTCAGTAACTCTTCTTACCTGTTCACTTGATGCCCTGTATGCCAGCTGCTGTACTGTACTACTTACTTTTCAAGGTACTGTACTATAAGGTTAAAAATGTTTTCTTTATTTTTTGTGTTTGTTTTTTATGTATTATTTGTGTGAAAAGAATTATAAACCTATTACGATACAGTACTATATAGTCAATTATGTTAGCTGGGTACCTAGGCTAACTTTGTTGGACTTATGAACAAATTGGAGTTACGAACTCACTCTCATTTGTATGCAGGGGACTTACTGTATGATTTTGATGTCTTTGCTTCACTCTCTGCAGGTTGCCCTGCTTCCTGCTTTTAGATCCTGAGTTAAGCCATGTTTATACATAAACAGTAGGTACAATCTTTTTGCTACTTCCTTATTCCCCATCCCCCAAAGTCGCTTCAATAAATATATATATATGTATATATATATTTTTTTGTCCTTTGTAGGCAAGCTGTGAGTTACATAAGGTAATGGGTATATTCCCATATACAGAGAATCACAATTAGACATAGAAGATGGAAGATCTTAACCAAAGTAGTAAATAAGTATCAGAGCTTAGATATAAATCTAGGTCTTCTAACTCTAAAACCAAACTTAACTCATTATACTACTCTGTCTCAATGTATGTAAGGAAGATATTTATCACAGCTAGTAATACAAAGGGATAACAACTCCTTTTTCCCCTTAATGTACCAGGTAGAAGAAAAAAATAAATGTTTCCATACAGAGTATTCATTTATAAAGGGAACTTGTTGCTGTTAAGAGCAGTAAAAATATAAATCATTCACATACAGTACACTTAGCATTAACTCAATGAATAAGAAGCAGCCTTTATCCAGTATAGACTAATGGCTCTGGGATATTTCCTGGGAAGATATGCTACCTTCTGAAAACAGGCAGTATTACTCTGAATTAACAGTACAATCCTTCTATTTAAAAGAGGACTTGTTCTAGGGCTTCCCTGGTGGCGCAGTGGTTGAGAGTCCGCCTGCCGATTCAGGGGACACGGGTTCGTGCCCCAGTCCGGGAAGATCCCACATGCCGCGGAGCGGCTGGGCCTGTGAGCCATGGCCGCTGAGCCTGTGCATCCGGAGCCTGTGCTCCGCAACAGAAGAGGCCCGCGTACTGAAAATAAATAAGTAAATAAAAGAGGACTTGTTCTAAAGAAGCCTGTGACATTTAAAGAGAAAGCACACATTAGGATTAATTGGACAAGACACAGCTTGATCATTGTCATGGAAAAAAAATACAGTGTCTGATTCTCTTCCAGGTGAGATGCTAAGACTGGAGACAAAATACCATGGAAAATGTTCTCAATGAATCCAAAGCATTTAATATGCATTGTGTCAACTGAAAAAAAAAAAGCACAGCCTAAAAGTTGAGAATTATGTTTTATTTGGCAGAAAAAACTGAAGACTTAAGCCCAGGACACAGCATCTCAGATAGCTCTAAGGTACTACTCTGAAGAGGAAAGCAAGGAGCCAGGATATATAGGGATTTTTTGCAACAAGACCAGGCAGCTGGAACATCAAAAGATTACTGTTAATAAAAGAAAACCAGATATCTCAAGTTAAGGAATGTAGTGTTTTTCTATGTATGGGAAGATGCAAGAGTCTGGGGTCACTGAAATCATTCCTTTGATATGCACCTCAGCTATCTGAAGCCAGCATCTTGTGCTTTCTCATCCTGAGTCTCCTCAGGGTACACCGTTGGGGGTGCCTGCAGTGGTTGACTGTTAGATGGCAGGGCATTCTATTTCTACTCTGAGTTCCCTCACAGCTCAATGTCCAGGCAGCTTTAGGGTGATGGCTTGATGGCTGCAACATCCTTTGTTTACTGATATAGCAGGAAACATTTTTTTTATTGATAACAGTCTTAAACAGGAGACTAAATTGTGTATTTTTGTTATGATCATTGATCATATGCTGACTTTCAAATTCAAATACTCTATCACCTAAGAAATACATATAAAACCCAATTAAATCATCATCAAGAAAGAAAGAAAACATAAAATGCTGCAAGGCATTGAAGCTATATGAAGTGTACTTGTGAGTTCATTTTACTCTTCCCTTAATTGTTTTGTATGTTTGACATTTTCCATAGTAAATTTTTTTTAAAGTAAAAAGAAATGTTCTCTGAACCCCCAAGCCCCATTTGCTTTAATTTTCTAACTGTAAACTTAAAAAATATTATTAAAAATATTGTAAAAATGAAAATGTTGAAGAGGAAAAGAATAAAAATAAAAAATACTTTGGGGGACCATCAAGATGGCAGGGAAGTAGGACATGGAGATCACCTTCCTCCCCACAAATACATCAAACATACATCTACATGTGGAACAGATCCTATAGAACACCTACTGAGCACTGGCAGAAGACCTCAGACCTCAGACTTCCCAAAAGGTAAGAAACTCCCCATGTACCTGGGTAGGGCAAAAGAAAAAAAACAGAGACAAAAGAATAGGGATGGGACCTGCACCACTGGGAGGGAGCTGTGAAGGAGGAAAATTTCCACACAATAGGAAGCCACTTCACTGGTCGAGATGGGGGGTGGGCGGGGGGGGTTGGAGCTTCAGAGCCATGGAGGAGAGCACAGCAACAGGGGTGCAGAGGGAAAAGCGGAGAGATTCCTGCACAGAAGATCAGTGTCAACCAGCACTCACCAGCCTGAGAGGCTGGTCTGCTCACATGCCAGGGCAGGTGGGAGCTGGGAGCTGAGGCTCAGGCTTTGGAGGTCAAATCCCAGGGAGAGGACTGGGGTTGGCTGCATGAACACAGCCTGAAGGTGGCTAGTGCACCACAGTTAGCTAGGAGGGAGTCTGGGGAAAAATCCTGGACCTGCCTAAGTGGCAAGATACCATTGTTTCAGGGTTCATGAGGAGAGGGAATTCCTTTCCCATGTTCCCACGGTAGGCAGAGGACTGCCTAAGCAAGGTCCAGAGATGGGCACGAGCCACAGCTATCAGCTTGGACACCAGAAACAGGCATGAAATGCTAAGGCTTCTGCTGCTGCTATCAAAAATCCTGTGTGCAAACACAGGTCACTATCCACACACACACACACCCCACCCCCAAGAGTCTGTGCAGCTGCCACTGCCAGAGTCCTGTGATCCAGACACAACTTCCCTGGGAGAAAGCACAGTGCGCCTTAGGCTGTTGTAACATCATGTTGGCCTCTGCTGCCACAGGCTCACCTCACATTCCAATTATGACTACTGTACCCCTTCCTTCCTCCGGCCTCAGTGAGCCAGAGTCCCCTAATCAGCCACTGCTTTAACCCCCTCCTGTTAGGGTAGCGAAAAGATGCCTTAGGGTGACGTATAGGCAGAGGTGGGGCCAAAACAAAAGCTGAAACCCAGGAGCTGTGTGAACAAAGAGAAAGGGAAATTTCTCCATGCAGCCTCAGGATCAACAGAATAAATCCTCACGATCAACTTGAGGTACCCTCAACTGTGGAATACCTGAATAGAAAACAAGTGTTCCCAAAATTGAGGATGGTGACTTTAGGAGCAACTGTAGACTTGGGGTTTGCTGACTTCAACTGATTTCTTTCTGATATTTATGTTTATCATAGTTTAGTTTTTAGTGTTTGTTATCAGTGGTGGATTTCTTTATTGGTTTGGTTGCTCTTTTCTTTTCTCATTTTTAAAAATTATTATTATATTTTTAAGTTAATTTTTGTTCTTTCTTTTTTCTCTCCCTTTCTTCTGAGCCATGTACCTGATAGGGTCTTGGTGTTCTGGCCTGGTGTCAGGCCTGAGCCTCTGAGGTGGGAGAGTCAAGTTCAGGACATTGGACCACCAGAGACCTCCCATCCCCATGTAATATGAATCAGCGAGAGCTCTCCCAGAGATCTCTGTCTCAATGCTAAGACCCAGCTCCACTCAGCAGCCAGCAAGCTCCAGTACTGGATACACCATGCCAAACAACTAGCAAGACAGGAACACAACCTGACCCATTAGCAGAGAAGCTTCCTAAAATCATGATAAGGTCACAGACACACCAAAACACCACTGGACTCTGTGCTGCCCACCAGGAAGAAAAGATCCAGCCTCATCCACCAGAACACAGGCACCACTACCCTCCACCAGGAAGCCTACACAAGAGACTGAACCAACCTCACCCACTGGGGGCAGGCATCAAAAACAATGTGAACTATGAACATGCAGCCTGCTAAAAGGAGATCACAAACAGAGTAACTTAAACAAAATGAGAAGATAGAGAAAGATGCACCAGATGAGGAGCAAAGGAAAAACCCACCGGACCAAAAAAATGAAGAGGAAATAGGTAGACTACCTGAAAAATAATTCAGAGTAATGAGAGTAAAGATGATCTGAAATCTTGGAAATAGAATGCAGAAAATAAAAGAAATGTTTAACAAGGACCTAGAAGACCTAAAGAGCAAACAATGATGAACAACACAATAAAAGAAATTAAAAATTCACTAGAAGGATCAATAGCAGAATAACTGAGGCAGAAGAACGGATAAGTGACCTGGAAGATAAAATAGTGGAAATAACTACAACAGAGCAGAATAAAGATAAAAGAATGAAGAGAATTAAGGACAGTCTCAGAGACCTCTGGGACAGCATTAAATGAACAAACATTCAAATTATAGGGTCCCCAGAAGAAGAGGAAAAGAAAGGGTCTGAAAAAATATTTGAAAAGATTATAGTTGAAAACCTTCCTAATGTGGGAAAGGAAATAGTCAATCAAGCCCTGGAAGTGCAGACAGTCTCATAGAGGATAAATCCAAGGAGAAACAGGCCAAGACACATATCAATCAAACTATCAAAATTTAAATAAAAAGAAAAAATATTAAAAGCAGCAAAGGAAAAGCAACAAATAATGTACAAGGGAACCACCATAAGGTTTTTAGCTGATTTTTCAGCAGAAATGCTTCAGAGCAGAAGGGAGTGGCAAGACATATTTAAAGTGATGAAATAGAACATCCTACAACAAAGATTACTCTACCCAGCAAGGATCTCACTCAGATTCGACGGAGAAATTAAAACTTTTACAGACAAGAAAAAGTTAAGAGAATTCAGCACCACCAAACAAGTTTTACAATAAATGCTAAAAAAACTTCTCTAGGGGGGCTTCCCTGGTGGTGCAGTGGTTGAGAGTCCACCTGCCGATGCAGGGGACATGGGTTCGTGCCCCAGTCTGGGAAGATCCCACATGCCACAGGGTGGCTGGGCCTGTGAGCCATGGCCGCTGAGCCTGTGCGTCCAGAGCCTATGCTCCACAATGGGAGAGCACAACAGTGAGAGGCCTGCATACCACAAAAAGAAAACAAACAAACAAACAAACAAACTTCTCTAGGAAACACAAGAGAAGGAAAAGACCTACAAAAACAAACCAAAAACAATTAAGAAAATGATAATAGGAAAATACATATTGATAATTACTTTTAATGGGAATGGATTAAATACTCCAACCAAAAGACACAGAGTGGCTGAATGGATACAAAAACAAGACCCATATATATGTTGTCTACAAGAGGCCCACTTCATACCGAGGAACACATACAGACTGAAAGTAAGGGGATGGAAAATCATATTCCATGCAAATGGAAATCAAAAGAAAGTTGGACAATTCTCATATCAGAAAAAATAGACTTTAAAATAAAGACTATTACAAGGGACAAAGAAGGACACTACATAGTGATCAAGGGATCAATCCAGGAAGAAGATATAACAATTGTAAATATTTAAGCACCCAATATAGGAGCAGCTCAGTGCATAAGGCAAATGCTAACAGCCATAAAAAGGGAAATCAACAGTAACACAATAATAGTAGGAGACTTTAACACCTCACTTTCACCAATGGACAGATCATCCAACATGAAAATAAATAAGGAAACACAAGCTCTAAATGACGCATTAGACAACGTGGACTTCATTGTTATTTACAGGACATTCCATCCAAAAACAACAGAATACAGTTTCTTCTCATATGCTCATGGAACATTCTCCACAATAGATCATATCTTGGGTCACAAAACAAGCCTTGGTAAATTTAAGAAAAATTAAAATTATATCAAGTATCTTTTCCAACCACAATGCTGTGAGACTAGATATCAATTACAGTTAAAAAAAGTAAAAAATACAAACACATGGAGGCTAAGCAATATGCTACTAAAATAACCAAGAAATCACTGAAAATCAGAGAGGAAATCAAAAACATCCAAGAAACGAATGATAATTAAAACAAAATGACCCAATACCTATGGGAGGCAGCAAAAACATTTCTAAGAGGGAAGTTTATAGCAATACAATCCTACCTCAAGAAACAAAAAAAATCTCAAATAAACAACCTAACCTTACACATAAAGTAATTAGAGAAAGAAGAATGAAAAAACAAAGAAGCCAAAGTTAGGAGAAGGAAAGAAATCATAAAATCAGATCAGAAGTAAATTTTAAAAAATGAAGGAAACAGTAGCAAAGATTATTAAAACAAACAGCTGGCTCTTTAAGAAGATAAACAAAATTGATAAACCATTAGGACATCAAGGAAAAAAGGGAGAAGCCTCAAATCAACAGAATTAGAAATGAAAAAGAAATAACACTTAACACTGCACAAATACAAAGAATCATCAGAGATTACTACAAGCAATTTTATGCCAATAAAATGGACAACCTGGAAGAAATGGACAAATTCTTAGAAAACCACAACCTCCCGAAAGTGAACTAGGAAGAAATACAAAATATAAACAGACCAATCACAAGCACTGAAGGTGAAACTGATTAAAAATCATCCAGCAAACACAAGTCCAAGACCAGATGGCTTCACAGGTGAATTCTATCAAATATTTGAAGAAGAGATAACACATATCCTTCTCAAACATGTACAAAATATAGCAGAGGGAGGAACACTCTTAAACCCATTCTATGACACCACCATCACACTTATACCAAAACCAGACAAAGATGTCACAACAAAAGAAAACTAAGGGCAATAGCACTGATGAACGTAGATGCAAAAATCAACAAAATACTAGCAAAGAGAATCCAACAGCACATTAAATGGATCATACACCATGATCAAATGGGGTTTATGCCAGGAATGTAAGGATTCTTCAATATACACAAAACAATGTGATACACCATATTAACAAATTGAAGGATAAATACCATATGATACTCTCAATAGATGCAGAAAAAGCATTTGACAAAATTAAACACAATTTATTAAAAAAAACTCTCCAGAAAATAGGCATAGAGGGAAACTACCTCAACATAATAAAGGCCATATATGACAAAATAACAGCCAACATCATTGTCAATGGTGAAAAACTGAAACCATTTCCTCTAAGATCAGGAACAAGACAAGGTTGCCCACTCTCACCACTATTATTCAACATGGTTTTGGAAGTTTTAATGACAGCAATCAGAGAAGATAAAGAAATAAAATGAATCTAAATCAGAAAAAGAAGTAAACCTGTCACTGTTTGCAGATGACATGATACTATACATAGAGAATCCTAACGATGCTACCAGAAAACTGCTAGAGCTAGTCAATGAATTTGGTAAGGTAGCAGGATACAAGATTAATGCACTGAAATCTCTCGCATTCCTATTCACTAATGACAAAAAATCTGAAAGAGAATTTAAGGAAACACTCCCATTTACCATTGCAACAGAAAGAATAAAATACCTAGGAATAAACCTACCTAAGGAGATGAAAGACCTGTATGCAGAAAACTATAATACACTGATGAAAGAAATTAAAGATGATACAATCAAAAGGAGAGATATACCAAGTTCTTGGATTGGAAGAATCAATATTGTGAAAATGACTATACTACCCAAAGCAATCTACAAATTCAGTGCAATCCCTCTCAAACTACCAGTGGCATTTTTCACAGAAGTAGAACAAAAAATTCACAATTTGTATGGAAACACAAAAGACCCCGAATAGCCAAAGGAATCTTGAGAAAGAAAAACAGAGCTGGAGGAATCAGACACCCTGACTTCAGACTATACCACAAAGATACAGGAATCAAGTCATTATGGTACTGGCACAAAAACAGAAATATAGATGATTGGAACAGGATAGAAAGCCCAGAGAAAAATCCACACACATATGGAAACCTTATTTTTGATAAAGGAGGCAAGAATGTACAATGGAGAAAAGACAGCCTCTTCAATAAGTGATGCTTAGAAAACTGGACAGCTAAATGTAAAAGAATGAAATTAGAACACTCCTTGAAACAATACACAAAAATAAACTCAAAACAGATTAAAGACTGAAATGTAAGGTCAGACAGCATAAAACTCTTAGAGGAAAATGTAGGCAGAATACTCTATGACATAAATCACAGCAAGATACTTTTTGACCCAACTCCTAGAGAAATGGAAATAAAAACAAAAGTACACAAACGGGACCTAATGAAAGTTAAAAGCTTTTGCACAACATAGGAAATAATTAACAAGACTAAAAGACAGCCCTCAGAATGGGAGAAAATATTTGCAAATGAAGCAACTGACAAAGAATTAATCTTCAAAATTAACAAGCAGCTCATGCAGCTCAATATCAATAAAAAAACAACCCAGTCCAAAAATGGGCTGAAGACCTAAATAGACATTTCTCCAAAGCAGATATACAGATTCCCAACAAAAACATGAAGGGATGCTCAACATCACTACTCATTAGAGACACGCAAATCAAAACTACAATGAGGTATCAACTCACTGCAGTCAGAACGGCCATCATCAAAATATCTACAAACAATAAATGCTTGAGAGAATTTCGAGAAAAGGGAACCCTCTTGCACTGTTGGTGAGAATGTAAATTGATACAGCCACTATCAAGAACAGTATGGGGGTTCCTTAAAAAACTAAAAATAGGACTACCATATGACCCAGCAATCCAACTGCTGAGCATATACCCTGAGAAAACCATAATTCAAAAAGAGACATGTACCCCATTGTTCACTGTAGCATTATGTACAATAGCCAGGACATGAAAGCAACCTAAGTGTCCATCAACAGATGAAAGAATAAAGAAGATATGGAACATATATACAATGGAATATTACTGAGCCATAAAAAGAAACAAAATTGAGTTATTTGTAGTGAGGTGGATGGACCTAGAGTCAGTCATACTGAATGAAGTAAGTTGGAAAGAAACAAACAAATACTGTATGCTAACACATATATATGGAACCTAAAAAAAAAAAAAAAGGTTCTGATGAACCTAGGGGCAGGACAGGAATAAAGACACAGATGTAGAGAATGGACTTGAGGACATGAGGAGGGGGAAGGGTAAGTTGGGATGAAGTGAGAGAGTAACGTTGACATATATACACTATCAAATGTAAAATAGATAGCTAGTCAGCAGCAGATGCATAGCACAGAGAGATCAGTTTGGTGCTTTGTGTACACTTAGAGGGGTGGGATATGGAGGGTGAGAGGGAGAGGCAAGAGGGAGGAGATATGGAGATATATGTATACATATAGCTGATTCACTTTGCTATACAGCAGAAACTAACACAACATTGTAAAGCAAATATACTCCAATAAAGATATAAATAAATAAATAAATAAATAAATATACTTCTGTTAACAAAATGGTGATTGAGAAAATTCTCTTCAAGACACGATTATCATTAAAACAAAATGTTTACTTACATGCCTTTATATTTCTTTTTGGAGGAACAGCTACCTTAGATAAAATTTATAGCACAAAATCCTCTACTGAGGGTGTTATAATACTATGGGTGGTAGCTCATGCCTGAGTTGTTTCAGCAATGGCCAATGCCCTCAAAGAGATAGCTAGCAAATCAAAAATGGGAGTTCCAAAAACTTATCATTATGAGAAATATTTTATGTCAATTTCTTTGTCCTAAATGCTAAAGTTTATTTTCTTAAATATTCCTATGATTACTAGATGAAAAAACAAAGAAGCTCTTAGGTTAAAAACAAAGCAGCTGACCCAGTGTTCATCTCCAGGGTTGCTGGTTTCTGCTCAAAAGTAACCCAGTAATGGACCACAGACAAATTAGTTGTGTGGTTAGAAGTGAATCTCTTAGGACAGACAGCAGAAGCAAGAAGAACTACAATCCTGCAGCCTGTGGAACAAAAACCACCTTCACAGAAAGATAGACAAGACGAAAAGGCAGAGGGCTATGTACCAGATAAAGGAACAAGATAAAACCCCAGAAAAACAACTAAATGAAGTGGAGATAGGCAACCTTCCAGAAAAAGAAATCAGAATAATGATAGTGAAGATGATCCAGAACCTCAGAAAAAGAATGGAGGCAAAGATCAAGAAGATGCAAGAAATGTTTAACAAAGATCTAGAAGAATTAAAGAACAAACAAACAGAGATGAACAATACAATAACTGAAGTGAAAAATACACTAGAAGGAATCAATAGCAGAATAACTGAGGCAGAAGAACAGATAAGTGACCTGGATGACAGAATGGAGGAATTCACTGCTGTGGAACAGAAAAAAGAAAAAAGAATGAAAAGAAATGAAGACAGCCTAAGAAACCTCTGGGAAAACATAAAATGCAACAACATTCACATTATAGGGGCCCCAGAAGGAGAAGAGAGAGAGAAAGGACCAGAGAAAATATTTGAAAAGATTATAATCGAAAACTTCCCTAACATGGGAAAGGAAATAACCACCCAAATCCAGGAAGTGCAGAGAGTCCCATACAGGATAAACCCAAGGAGAAAAACACTGAGATACATAGTAATCAAACTGGCAAAAATTGAAAACAAGAAAAATTACTGAAAGCAGCAAGGGAAAAATGATAAATAACATACAAGGGAACTCCCATAAGGGTAACAGCTGATTTCTCAGCAGAAACTCTACAAGCCAGAAGGGAGTGGCATGATATACTTAAAGTGATGGAAGGGAAGAACGTACAACCAAGACTACTCTACCGGCAAGCATCTCATTCAGATTCAGTGGAGAAATCAAAAGCTTTACAGACAAGCAAAAGCTAAGAGAATTCAGCACCACCAAACCAGCTCTACAACAAATGCTAAAGGAACTTCTCTAAGTGGGAAACACAAGAGAAGAAAAGGACGTACAAAAACAAACACAAAACAATAAAGAAAATGGTCATAGGAAGATACATATTGATAATTACCTTAAACGTGAATGGAATAAATGCTGCAACCAAAAGACACAGGTTTGATGAATGGATACAAAAACAAGACCCATATATGCTGTCTACAAGAGACCAACTTCAGACCTAGGGACACATTCAGACTGAAAGTGAGGGGATGGAAAAAGATACTCCATGCAAATGGAAATCAAAGAAAGCTGGAGTAGCAATACTCATATCAGGTAAAATGCACTTTAAAATAAAAAATGTTACAAGAGACAAGGAAGGACACTACATAATGACCAAGGGATCAATCAAAGAAGAAGACATAACAATTATAAATATATATGCACCCAACATAGGAGCACCTCAATACAAAAGGAAACTGCTAACAGCTCTAAAAGAGGAAGTAGACATTAACACAATAAGAGTGGGGGACTTTAAAACCTCACACCAATGGACAGATCATCCAAAATGAAAATAAATAAGGAAACAGAAGCTTTAAATGACACAATAGACCAGATAGATTTAATTGATATTCATAGGACATTCCATCCAAAAACAGCAGATTACACTTTCTTCTCAAGTGTGCATGGAACATTCTCCAGGATAGATCACCTCTTGTGTCACAAATCAATTCTCAGTAAATTTAAGAAAACTGAAATCACATCAAGCATCTTTTCTGACCACAACACTATGAGATTAGAAATGAATTACAGGGAAAAATAAGTAAAAAAACACAAACACATGGAGTCTAAACAATATGTTACTAAATAACAAAGAGATCACTGAAGAGATCAAAGACAAAATCAAAAAATACCTAGAGACAAATGACAATGAAAACATGAGGTTCCAAAACCTATGTGATGCAGCAAAAGCAGTTCTAAGAGGGAAGTTTATAGCTATACAAGCCTACATCAAGAAACAAGAAAACTCTCAAATAAACAATCTAATGTTATACTTAAAGGAACTAGAGAAAGAAGAACAAACAAAAACCAAGGTTAGCAGAAGGCAAGAAATCATAAACATCGGAGCAGAAATAAAGGAAACAGAAACAAAGAAAACAATAGCAAAGATCAATAAAACTAAAAGCTGGTTCTTTGAGAAGGTAAACAAAATTGATAAACCATTAGCCAGACTCATCAAGAAAAAGAGGGAGAGGACTCAAATCAATAAAATTAGAAATGAAAAAGGAGAAGTTACAACAGACACTGCAGAAATAAAAAGCATCCTAAGAGACTACTACAAGAAACACTATGCCAATAAAATGGACAACTTGGAAGAAATGGACAAATCCTGAGAAAATTATAACCTTGCAAGACTGAACCAGGAAGAAATAGAAAATGTGAACAGAGCAATCACAAGTAATGAAATTGAAACTATGATTGAAAACCTTCCAACAAACAAAAATCTAGGATCGGATGGCTTCACAGGTGAATTCTATCAAACATTTAGAGAACAGCTAACACACATCCTTCTCAAACTCTTCCAAAATTTTGCAGAGGAAGGAACACTCCCAAACTCATTCTATGAGGCCACCATCACCCTGATACCAAAACCAGACAAAGATACTACAAAAAAGAAAATTACAGACCAATATCACTGATGAATAAAGAGGCAAAAATCCTCAACAAAATACTAGCAAACAGAATCCAACAACCCATTAAAAGGATCATACACCATGATTAAGTAGGATTTATCCCACGGATGCAAGGATTCTTCAATATATGCAAATCAATCAAAGTGATACACCACAGTAACATATTGAAGAATAAAATCCATGTGATCATCTCAATAGATGCAGAAAAAGCTTTCAACAAAATTCTGTACCCATTTATGATAAAAACTCTCCAGAAAGTAGACATAGAGGGAACCTACCTCAACATATTAAAGGCCATATATGACAAAACAACAGCCAACATCATTGTCAATGGTGAAAAACTGAAACCATTTCCTCTAAGATCAGGAACAAGACAAGGTTGCCCACTCTCACCACTATTATTCAACATGGTTTTGGAAGTTTTAGTGACAGCAATCAGAGAAGATAAAGAAATAAAATGAATCCAAATCAGAAAAGAAGAAGTAAAGCTGTCCTGTTTGCAGACGACATGATACTATACATAGAGAATCCTAACAACGCTACCAGAAAACTGCTAGAGCTAATCAATGAATTTGGTAAGGTAGCAGGATACAAGATTAATGCACTGAAATCTCTCGCATTCCTATTCACTAATGACAAAAAATCTGAAAGAGAATTTAAGGAAACACTCCCATTTACCATTGCAACAGAAAGAATAAAATACCTAGGAATAAACCTACCTAAGGAGATGAAAGACCTGTATGCAGAAAACTATAATACACTGATGAAAGAAATTAAAGATGATACAAACAAAAGGAGAGATATACCAAGTTCTTGGATTGGAAGAATCAACATTGTGGAAATGACTATACTACCCAAAGCAATCTACAAATTCAGTGCAATCCCTCTCAAACTATCAGTGACATTTTTCACAGAAGTGGAACAAAAAATTTCACAATTTGTATGGAAACACAAAAGACCCCGAATAGCCAAAGGAATCTTGAGAAAGAAAAACAGAGCTGGAGGAATCAGACACCCTGACTTCAGACTATACTACAAAGCTATGGTAATCAAGACATTATGGTACTGGCACAAAAACAGAAATATAGATGATTGGAACAGGGTAGAAAGCCCAGAGGTAAACCCACACACATATGGTCACCTTATTTTTGATAAAGGAGGCAAGAATATACAATGGAGAAAAGACAGCCTCTTCAATAAGTGATGCTTGGAAAACTGGACAGCTACATGTAAAAGAATGAAATTAGAACACTCCCTAACACCATACACAAAAATAAACTCAAAATGGATTAAAGACCAAAATGTAAGGTCAGACAGCATAAAACTCTTAGAGGAAAACATAGGCAGAACACTCTATGACATAAATCACAGCAAGATCCTTTTTGACCCACCTCCTAGAGAAATGGAAATAAAAACAAAAGTACCTAAGGTAACTTATTAGCTTTTGCACAGCATAGGAAATAATAAACAAGACTAAAAGACAACCCTCAGAATGGGAGAAAATATTTGCAAATGAAGCAACTAACAAAGAATTAATCTTCAAAATTAACAAGCAGCTCATGCAGCTCAATATCAATTTAAAAAACCCAGTCCAAAAATGAGCCGAAGACCTAAATAGACATTTCTCCAAAGCAGATATACAGATTCCCAACAAACACATGAAAGGATGCTCAACGTCACTAATCATTAGAGACCTGCAAATCAAAACTACAATGAGGTATCATCTCACACCCGTCAGAATGGCCATCATCAAAATATCTACAAACAATAAATGCTTGAGAGAATTTTGAGAAAAGGGAACCGTCTTGCACTGTTGGTGGGAATGTAAATTGATACAGACACTATCAAGAACAGTATGGAGGTTCTTAAAGAACTAAAAATAGAATTACCATATGACCCAGCAATCCCACTACTGGACATATACCCAGAGAAAACCATAATTCAAAAGACACATGCACCCCAATGTTCATTGCAGTACTATTTACAATGTCCATGTCATAGAAGCAACTAAATACATCGACAGATGAATGGATAAAGAAGATATTGTACATATATACAATGGAATATTACTCAGCCATAAAAAGGAACAAAATTGGATCATTTATTGAGATGTGGATGGATCTAGAGACTGTCATACAGAGTGAAGTAAGTCAGAAAGAGAAAGACAAATATTGTATATTAACACGTATATGTGGAACCTAGAAAAATGGTGCAGATGAACCGGTTTGCAGGGCAGAAATTGAGACACAGATGTAGAGAACAAATGTATGGACACCAAGGGGAAAGCGGCGGTTGGGTGGGGGTGGGGGTGTGATTAATTGGGCGATTGGGATTGACATGTATTCACTGATGTGTATTAAATTGATGACTAATAAGAAAAAAAAAAAGCGAAGAAGTGAGTCGCTTAAACTACTTTTTTTCTCATCAGCAAATGGAATTAATAATGCCTGGCTCTGCACATTTCAAAGCTAGATGAAATAATAAATTTCAGGAAAATGGTATTATAGTGAGGATTAAATATGTTTACTCTGAGAATAATAAGTATAATTTGTTGAACATCTAACCTATCCCAAATATTTTACAGAAATGTTCTCTGATCTTTTCAACAATCCTCCAGACTGATATTTGTAAACTCCACTTTGCAAGTTTAGTATGTTTCTCTGGTCATACAGTTAACAATTGC
Organism: Delphinapterus leucas; assembly: GCF_059928025.1. Classification (NCBI taxonomy): domain Eukaryota; kingdom Metazoa; phylum Chordata; class Mammalia; order Artiodactyla; family Monodontidae; genus Delphinapterus; species Delphinapterus leucas. Next base: position 36,264,372 of record NC_143147.1, read on the forward strand.
TGGACTTAAAATGAAATCCTTATCTTTGCCTCTCCGATTCTTTCCACCTTACCGTGTTGTCTCCCTTGAAACAATGAGGAAATTACCAAAGCATAAGTACATTCTATTACTTCAAATTTCTCGATTAACGGATTTTAGGCCAGAGAAAATTACTCATCAGAAGTAACAGATAAAGAAAAACATGCAATCTCCAATCCTGTTTCTCTCATTTCTGTTTTCCTCTTAATGATTCATAACAATACAAATTATTGAAAATATCTTTGATCCTTGAATAAGAAAGCAGGAGGAAAAAAATCCCCAGGCCTTTTATTATCCCTATTTATGCAACATGTAATGTCAATTAAGTACCCCCAAACAATCACAAAGGTAGTTATTTAATTGTAATTTTGTTGCATCGTTAGCAGACTTCTTTGTGTCATTTGCTTCTTAAATGAAGAGACTGTATCAACAGTGAAACCAGGTGGCAAACTGGCATTTGGGCTGCAGTTCATTAAGATCTGAGCGGCAGGGGAACTCAAGCACATTTAAAATTCTCCATTTGAATTTTTATCACTTATATTGACAGTCATTTAAACACAAAGTCATAAATCAGTAGGCAGTACTAGGGAGCCACCTACTGGAATAACTAGCTGGGTTTTGCTGCCATGGTTGCAAAAAAATATAAATTGACTTAATATTAATTCAATTATGAATTTGTCAAATTCAGATTTCTTTACACTAAATATACATATTTTTCACAAAAACTTTCCAGCTAAACTTGGAAATGACAAAGACAGCATTATTACAAAAGAAGGCAGAAGTCTTCAGGAAAGGAAGGAAAGGAAATATTCATTGAACATTAATATGTAATTGAAAAGTGAAAATAAAATAGTTAACGGAGAAGTTCCAAAGACACCAGTGAAATTATTAAATTAGGTTATCTATTGTTTCAAGATTATTTCTCTTTAATTTGTCAAGGATGTTCAGCCTAATAATTGTTTTACCCAGGTATCATACTTAAATGGCAACTTATTTAAATGATAATATTTTCATTAATATGAAGATGTATATTTGTTTTAAAAAACCTACTAGCATTAAAGGAAAAACAGTAGATCTAATTTGGGATCAAGTGATGCAGACTTTTCTTCTCCTCTTCTAAGATGTCTGAAATCAATCTCCGTTAAAACTTATTACCTACAATTCTGGGTGCTGATAAAGCAAAGAGTTTAGCTGAAAGATGATTAGCATAGTATTTTCCCCCTGACTGTGTTGTTCAAAAGTCTGTGCTAAATATAGCTATCCATTTTCCTGCCTTTGCTGTACTGTGTGTAGAGTGAACATGAAAGACATGTTCTTTGATGATGCTTTTAGGTTGCCTAAGGGTCACCATTTTAATATACTCTGTGTGTATAGCATGGAAACAGTAAAAACAAGATATGAAAGATTGTTCTGAATATGAACTATTTTCAACCAAGACAGACGGAGTTATTTTCCTTGCTGATTCCCTATTATCAGCTTGTTTTTTTATCACTGTCTTCATTCTCTAAAGAATAACATGCCTAAAAAGTCCATTTAATTGAGGATTCCAGTTAATCAAGGCTATGATTTTATATAAACACAAGCACTTTCATGACGGTAGGAACCTTAAGTAATATGGGTAAGCAAGGATAATTCTATAACTCCTCTGTTGGGCTGACAGTGTTTGATAATTCCTGTGTCAAATACAGTTGCTTTATTCTAAAGAACTTCCTTTGACTTACATTGGTAAATCCTTGGCTAAAGCCTTGGTATATTCTAATACCAAGTCATTTGCCTTAACCAATTTGATACCTAACAAACATGAAAGATGTGATTCTTATTATCTTCACTCTACAGGTGAGTAAGTGAAGTTCAGAGAAGTTAAGCAAATTGTACCCTGCCACATCCTAGTGAATACCTAAGGAAAGATTCAAGTTCCCGACAAGACCACACTGAATCCAAAAGTTTATCCAAATTCTTAAAAAAAAAAAAACACTTTTCTGTGTGTTCATATTGCCCCCTTGTCCTTGTGCTTGTCATATTATAAGTGTCTTTTATTTCTCCCCAAAGTCTGTAAGCTTCTCCAAATGGTAAACTCCTTTTTACTTCTTAAATATTCTCAGAAGTTGGCACAAAACCTGATATTCATAGATGATAAATTAGTGCTAGTTGAATAAGTATTTACTGGAGAAGATTTTCTTTTCCTTAAACGATATAAATGCAATCTTATGTTTAGTTTTATTTACATTTCATGGAGTAGGGTAATTTATAATGAGAAGGGAATGGAACATGATGTACAATGAAGCCCTACTATGTCAAGTCCCATGAAAGTATCTTCAGTTCAAGCCTGCAAGGGATATAATATTATACCTACATTAGAGACAAAAAAACAGAAAGACAAAGTGGTTAAGTAACTTGCTCAAAGTCACCCAAAGCACCCTAAATGTTTCTCAACTTTTTCTCATCTCCTTCAATGATTTTTTTCACTTTCATAGTCTCAACTATCAATCATCTCTATGGAAGTGACTACCAAACTTACACCTATCTCTCCTCAATATCTCACAATCTTAAACTGCATTTGTAGTCTTATATATTCTCAAGAAATAGTTATGGAATTACTGTTTAAATAAATACCTACTAAGTTCCAGGCACTGTATTCAGTTTTGGATATCTACAATGAGTCAAACAGCCTTTTTCTGCCTTCAGAGACTCTCAGGCTAATAAAAAGTTGATACACTCTATTAGGAAATCCATGAACAAACAGGGTTTAGTGACAAAGTAAGCAAGGAAGGAGTCTCTGAGGAGTTAAAAGTTAAGTTGAGGCCTGAAAGATGCAAAAGAATCAACCATGCAAAGAGTGAGAATAAAAGTGGTCCAAAGAAAAGAAAGACCCTCAGCAGGGAAGACTGATGCAGATTTTAAGAACTAAACGTTTGCCTCTGTGCCTGGACATAACTGGAATCTCCTAAGGAACTTCAAGCAGGGCCTTAAAATACTCCATTTTATGATTTAAAAAATATCCTGACTGCTATGTGAGGAAGACATCAGAACCGAGCAAGAGTGGAAGTAGAAAGAATCATTAGATCACTTTTTCAGGAGTCCAAGCATGAGATAACTGTGCCTGGGACCTAATGGAGTACAGATGGAGAAAAACAGAGATTAAACATATATTTCTTGGATTTTAGAGAAAACAAATTGATGCACTGAAGAGAAGAGACATATTAGGTTTCTAGTTTGAACAGCTGATAAGATGGTGAAACGTCTTTTGTTCAGGTTCATTCTGGGAACAGCTTAGTGAGACTATACCTAAGCAAAATTAAGTATATTGGTAAAAGAGGAAAAATCAAGTACAGCAAAAAATTAAGAGGAAGGTTTGGGACATGAAAAATTAAGAGGCCTGAGAGGAATTTAAGGCAGATCATATACTATTTCCCTCCAAATGTCCTGACTTTCTTGTTTAAATCTTTAATGTTCACATGTTTTCACTCATTAATTCTATCTTATCTTCAAATTCCATCTCAAGAAGGAAAAGAATGGTGTGGTACATTTGCCTAGTACCTCCTTACTGTAAATATCCATAAACTGTGTTTTTTAGTTCAATCCTGGAGCTTGTCTTATTCCACTATTAATCTGTAAGATCCTTAAAGGCAGGGCTATGTCTGTTCTTTGTACCCACAACAGCAGTAGGAGCTCAGTAAACATCTGTTACATTTAATTGAATTAAGTGTATCTTTTGTAAGAGAAGAACACTCTTAATTTCTTAATAAGGAACTGTGTATTGTGTTAGTGAAAGGAAGTTGAGATAAGGTTCCATTAAGGGCAATTGGTACATATATTTGGAATCTTTCTGGAATGCCTCCAAAGCTATGGCATTCTCTCAGTTTCCACTTCTGCATTAACAAAGCTATTCTCTTGGAAAATTTCCATCCACTAATACAGGGATCAGCAAGCTTCAGCCCAGGCCTCAGGCTAAATTCAGTCACAGGTGGTGCCACATCTGTCGACAGCTGTTTGTTGGCGCTTTTGTGGTATAATGGCAAAGTTCAGTAGTTGTAACAGGAACTGTGTGGCCTACAAAGCCAAAAATATTTGCTATCTGGACCTTTACAGAAGATTTATGCTGACCCTTACACTAATGGAATGCCTTGAAGACTTCTTTAGAGTCTTTTTAGGAAGTTTGGTAAGAATATACCTAAACAATATTAGGTATATTTAAACCTTATCATTTAGCATACTTTCATAGAAAAAGTGGCAAGTGATGACTGGGATCAGAGCTGAACAAAATGAGGGGGGAATGGAATCCAGAACAAGAACTTGCAGTATAAGAGTTACGAATCAATAACAGGATTCGGAACAAGGAGTTGCTCAGATTAATACAAACTAGTGAAGTCAGTTAATTTATCTTTGGGCTCTTCTCTACTTAACTGTTCTCAACCCTAAGGCCATCTCCCCAACTCTCTTCCCCCACTATAAAGAGCTGTTCTCACATTCACAAAGGCTCAGCTCAAATTCTAACTGAAGCCCTTTTGAAATGTATCCACTCAACAAAACTAGGCATAATAGCTCATACTTGGATTCCTAGAGTATTTTTTCCTGTGGAACTTACCAATAGTGTTAACTTATTCCCTTGCTAGATTATAAACTCTAATCTGAATCAATATCTGAAAGCAGATACTGTCCTTAGCATTGAACTAGTGTAACTGAAATTAATTCATGTTAAGATATGGATGCACAAAAATTGCCTGACAAGAATTTAGAATATGTATACTTTGAGAGACTGAATATATAAATGGACAATGACCAGACCATATATGACAATAAAACTCTGACCCACAACCACTGCATCAATCAGCTCAGGAATCCAAACCACCACCTCTGTTGCAATTGGTCCAAAACAGCCAAGACTTGGCAAATGACTGTCAGCTTCCCTAGTTTTTGCTCATGCTTCCAACTCAGGATGAACAAAAAAAGCTATATATGCTCTACAAGCCAATCACATAGGATGCCCTGTTAGCATCTATTTAGCATGATTTCAGCTTTCCCATGCCAGTAACCTCCAGTAAAAGCATACCTGAAGTCTTCTCCTTTTTCTTCATTATAAACCTTTCCCACTCCTTTGCCTTTGAGTCTTCTAAACACAGGTGTTGGTAGTTGACTTGCTTGCTATAGCAAACTTCAAATAGCCTCTCTTCTCATTTGAGTTGTCTTCATGTACTTCTATAACCCTTTAGTTTTGTTTGTTTGTTTTTTCAAATTTAGATAAAGCTTTGGAGGCCAAGCTTTAACCAGACCAGTTTGGAAGATGGAAGCCACCATAGCATTCCATCTGCTGCTTTGATTCTGCTATTTACTCAAAGTGGAAATACTAGGCTTAAGACTGACAGGCATTGTTTTCAAAATAGTGTGTCTTCAAGACCAGCTGAGGACTTGGACAGAGCATGAGACTTCAAAATTCATAGGTTCCACCTCAACAAGGAACAGTCCAATAACCATGGTTTAACTCTGTCCCTGGGATCTTCCTAATTCAGCATATTTACTTTTTGGTCAACCCCTGCAGGTTAGGACTTTAGTTTTACCCATGGATACTCATCCTCACACACAGTCTTGCTCAGATTTGCCATATCTTGCCCTTTGATTCTGTGTCTGATATGGCCTAACTCCAACTTTGATTCATGTCATGGACAGGACTTTAGTGATTCTCTAAAGTCCTTCTGTTAATAACCTGGGCTAAAACTCTAAAATTGGACATGACTTCCCAGGATCAGCACGACTGGTCTTTGTAATCCTGCAATATTCCAATGACTGAGACAGGACAAGGACCAGAAGCTATTGAATTATCAAACCCAGAATAGGAATATGTACCTTGAAACACAGAATCAGATTTGGAGAGACCAGTAAACATCAAAATTCAAAGGCCCAGGTAAACACAATAGAAGATGCTCTGCACCCATAAAAGTTGAGTGAGATGCTGTCTTCTTGGGCCCTTGGCTTTCTCACTTTCCTACAGTTAACATCCTTATGGAATGATCCAGTGGCTCATTAGGGAAAAGGCATTATAACTGACTAAAGTAAGATAGAATTGTCACAAGTATATATAATTAGCTAACCAAATTGTGAAACATAAATCAGGGTTCTATTTGAGACAATATAGAAACAATATCAAAATTTTTGTTTAGCTTCAACATATCTCATGGAGAGAACATCACTACTGTCATGTCTGAGGTATGTGTACCCTTACTCCAACAATGACTTTAATCATATTTTACCTATGCATGCATAGGTAAAGCATGATTAACCTGCTGAGTTCAGTAGCAGAACCAGCCTAGGAAAAGGAAAAAATGTCAGCCGAAATGTTAGATATCGTGTTTGGTCAAGGGCCAGAAAGCTTTAGCCACCAGACCCTAACAGTGTTACCTGGGTAGAGTCATCTTAAAATAAAAACAGACTAAGAATGCCTGTATTATCATTTTCCCACATTTTATTTACTTATATTTATGTTATATAAAATAATCTGTGTTGGGGAGAGATGAGCCGTCAGGAATGCATGGGGAGAGGAAGGGATACAGCTCTTTGATCTTGGACAATTGAAAATCATCAGCATAATATCAAAATTTAGATATAATACTCAGAAAGATGCTTTGAAAATAATATTTACTCTTGATATGTAGCTTCTAAACCTACACAGAGGCAATTACCATAGACAAGTAACACATTCTATCTCCTTTAGGAGCCATAAGTCTGAGAGTATATAGTGCAAGCTACAAATAGTAAATAATACAAGTTCATATGTTCCCAGTTGTGGAGGGATTGAATATCAAATGTACAGGTCATTGAAGAACACATATAAAACTTTCAGTTAAATCAGATAAACCTAGAGATGCCAAGGATGCATATTATGCTTTCTATACTAGATCAGTATAGGAAACATTCATTACTACACGTCCTTCTCACCACTGCTCTTGACAAAATGTCTAAAATTTACATTCCAGATTAAGATTTGTACCTTAAAGAGTGATCTACTAAATATGCACACATTCGACACCCCATTAACTTGTAATACCATTTGGAGGCATGATCCTAAAAAGATAAGTACAAATTTAAGAAAACAAATCAAAAAATTTGTGTCAAAATGTTAACTTTAAAAAAATAATAATAAAATTTGGAACAGTAAAAATATCCATTGATATGAGAATTAGCTTTAAAATAATTTATGTTCATATGATGAACTCTTATGAAGGCTTTAAAATAATTTTTGAAGAACATTTAATCATGAGATAAAAATCTCTTCATATATTTTAAAATGAAAAGGCAATATTCATAATACACAGAATGATCACAAAGTGTAAAATATAAATGTTTTATACCCTAGTGTCTATAGTAACAGGATTGAAAAAACTGACATAAAAATGATTATCTCGATGTGGAGGAATGACAGATAATTTTATTTTCTTCATTATTTTATGTATTTTCCAATTTTTATAATGAGTATGTATTACTTTCATTATTTTAAAAGAATAATAATTATAATTAAATAAATATGAGAATATATATCCAGACACCCCAGGGAAATATAATACCTCTAGCTATTATTAGTTAACACATTAGGGAAGATTATGACAATTAGTTAAGCACTGGGATAGGGAGGATGGCATAGAGAAAGTGAAGTGGATGTTTGGAATATTCAATTCAATTAAAGAAATAATAATCCATTACAAGTTTATAGTGCTTTGTCTTTTACAAAGCATTTTCACATACTTTATTCTAGGAGGACTCTCAACCTTCTAATGCACATATAAACTCACACGCGGACACAAAGTGTTATCATTTGTTATTTTAAACACCTAAGAAGATGTATCCACCCTATAGCTACAAAAGTGGGTTTTTAGAACGAGGGTTTTTATAACCTAGTTTTTAGTGCAAAGAATTTGGAAAGCAGCTTTAGTAAAGACAACAAGTGATGATATATTTTTCTTCACGCTGCACTTTGGTTACGACATGTCCTTTTGGCTCCCCGTTAGAGACAAAGCAGCCTGCTTAGAATGCTGACCAGTATCCTTCCCCAGGTAACAGCTAACCCCTTCTGGCCTTGCTTTCCAAAGCCATGCTCAGAGCTGAGCTTAGCCCCCTTATCTTTCTCTCCCTTGATCAAAAGGGCAATGATATTACAAGCCTGGGCTCACCAGCGAAGACCCTGGAGCACATTCCATTTCTACCCACACTGTAAAACTGCTACAAAGAAACAGGTCAGAGAAATCAGGACCAGGGTGTACAGCCTAATATATCACCTCATCAACAGAGCACAAGATTCTGACTTCCTTTCTTGGCTTCATGCTGGAGGCCTGATTCTGGGCCATTGACAGCTGTGCATCAGTTACTGCAGAGAAAATAAGGTCTTTAGGGGAAGACTGGTGATCTAAGAAGTGCTCAGCTGGGACTTGTTCACTTAATGTGTATCAATGCTATACAGATTCCTTTTAGTTAAAAAACAATGCATCTCCTTTTGTTTAAGTAGAAACAAATGGAATCAATATTTTTTTTTGCTCTTAGAAAAAATACAAAGAGATCAAATACTGTGCTTGAAGCTGAGGAGCTAGACAACATGGTAAGGCATCAGCTAACAGGAGGATAGAAGAGTGGCCTTTGCTTCTGAATAGCAATCCTACTGGGAAAGACTTACGAATAAATAGAAGTTAGGATAAGTGACATAACGTAAATAATAAATCAAGATTGGGAGTGATTAGATAATTTGCCCTAATCTACACAACTTGAAGAGCTATAACTGGTACCTGAATGTAGATGATTTTGATACCATATTCTGAGCTTAAGTCAAATATACTTAGCAAAACTGTTGCATTTCATTTATGAGATGCCTACTGTGGACATGACGCTGTGTGTATGTGTTAGGAGAGTGGATACACAGGGGCAAAAGGATAGAGTCCTTTTCCATATTTCATAATGGTTGTGTTACTGAACCAGGTTCATTTTGCCCGATGCACAGCAAACCAAAAGGCTGAGACAACGAGGTTTTCAGCAAAAACAAGGTTTATTCTTAAGGCAGTCAAGTGAGGAGATGGGAAAACAAATCTCAAATTCTCCTCCCCAAAGGCAAGGGGCTCAGGGTACTTATGGGATAATGAACAAAGAAGCAGGGCACTCAAAGGCGTGGGGAGTGTGGAAAAAGGTGATTGGGTAAAGGTGCAGTAATCCTGGTTCTGCGCAGGTGTATCTAGGCTACAGGCCTCTGCATGTTCTAAGGGTGGAATTTTCAACCCTCTGATGCCAAAAGGTCACTGAGTGGACACTTGTGCATGCCCAGTTGAAGGGTCAGTTGTCCTATCCAGTCTTAAGGAACTCAGCTTAAACTGGACACAGCTGACCCCAAATTCCTGGAAAATAACCTGGGCAAACATCTTATTGTTTAGACTCTGTGCAGTTTGTAGGACATGCAAATCTAAAAATAACCTTAATTAGTGAAGGTAGGTGATTTAACCTATGGTTTTAGCTACATGCATAAATAATGACAGACATAAGACATAACAGGCATCACCATTAGGGAAAGACAAAATAAAACATGCAAACATGCTCTACAAACTGTAATGCACTATGTAAACCTGAACTGTTATGACTTTACTTGCCATGGTAGTACACAATGTGTCATAAAATGTTGGCCTACTGTACAAATGAAATTCAACACTGTCCCATCATTCTTTCTTCCCAGCTAAGATTTGTGGTCTATGCTTGAGCCCCACTCTTCTCATTATCCTCGACAGACCCTTCCCACTGTCTTTCCATGGTGCTGTCCTGACGAGACCTGGAGTCTGCATCATTTATAGCCATTGCCTGTCCTCTGACTACCACATATGCAGGCTGGCTGGTGGAAATAACATGACCTGAAAAGTGGAGCCACTATAGAGTCACGGTCTCCAAGCTCGGTTAGTCTCCTGGTACTCCCTGACAAGAACTCTGACTTCTTACTCAACATTCTCTGTTCCTTGTGGCAGCAAATGTGCACTCTTCTCAACTCTCCCATCTCACCAGTTCCTCACTCACTCCCAGCTGATCATCTATTCTACACATTTGCTTCACACACACCCAAAGAGGCATTGAGCTCCTTCAACTTCCTGCCACCTTAAGGCTTAGTCTTCACCCGGACCCATCAGGTACTCCCTTCTCTAATGTCACTTAAAAGCTGTCCCTTCTCCTACCTAAAAATCATCCCCGCCCCCCCAATGAATCATATTTTCCCAACCCTACCTTCTCGCTCTATTTTTTAAGTAACAGCTTTATTAAAACATAATTCACATTCCACACACCAACTTAATCAAAGTGTACATTTGGTGATTTTTAGTATATTTACACAGTTGTGAAACTGTCACCACAATCAATATTAGAAAAATTTCACCCCTTTCCAAAATAACCTTACCCACTAGAAGTCATTCCACATTACCCTGACCCATTCACCTCCACCTCCCAACCCTAGGCAATCAATAATCTATTTTCCCTGTTTATAGATTTGTCTGTCTGGGAACATTTCATATAAATGGAATTGTACACTATATGGAGGCCTCACTCAATTTTCCCTCTACCCCCTGAATTTTTAATATCTCCTCCTCCACTTGTTCTTTCTCATAAGCATTACATATGTTCAAATCTTGTCCATCTTTAAACCAAATTAAGCAAAATTTAATTATCCATCAGCATCCCACCCTACTTCAGTTTCTGTACTGTTTCCTTCCCAGCTAAGCTTTCTAAAAGAATTGTTTCTGGCTCTCCACATTCTCACTTCCCACTCACTCCTCAAACTATTTCCAACTGTTCCTTACCAAGGTCACTAACAATAACAATCTCCTTCTTGCTAAATTCAGTGGATTGTTAACACCTACTCAACCTTCAACTCTCAGATCAAACATCATTTCCTTTAGGAAGTCTTCCTAACCCTTTACATCTACATCAGAATTTCTCCATCTTGGTACTATTAACATTTTAGAATGAATAATCATCTGATGTGGGGTGATGTCTGTATACTGGAGGCTGTTTAGCAACATCTCTGGCCTCTACCCACTAGATGCCAGTAACATCTCCTCCCCCAACTATGGCAACCAAATATGTCCACATATGTTGCCAAAACCCCTAGGAAGGCAGAATCACTCCTGGCTGAGAACTGCTGATCTAGATGATGTGATTTTCCTGCATCCCTCATGCCATGCTTGATTTCTCCTTTCACAGTACTTATTGCATTGGGTTTAATTGTTTGTGATCTCCTCTGTAACCCAAACTGGACCAAGATTTATGTATCAGAATAAATGGTTATCTGGTTCATTACAATATTCTCTACACCTGGAACTGTGCCTGGCTCACAGTAATTAATCAATACATATTTGTTGAATGAATAGAGTGCCTTTTTTTTGGCTTGTAAGGTTCAAGTAAGTAATGGGAGCCTCTTGAAGAAATTATCTTTTCTCTATAGATTTTATTTGTTTGCTTTAGCTGTGATTACATATTGTTAAGGAGTTTGTTTGGACAACTAAAAATCATGACATCTGAATCAAAGTTTACAAGTAGAAAGCAGAGTCCAGAAAGTAGGAAAACGTTCTTGCGTGCAGTCCTGTTACTCTTCATTGTCTCTTGGTTCAGCCTTTTAATCACAAGCACATTTGTGCTAATTCTTTATATTATTGGGCTTCAAAATGGCTTCAGAATATCTCCACAACTCTTGATGGTCCCATTTCTAGGTTCTGTCAGTCATCTCAGAATTCTCTATTGTTCCAAGTTCCCTCTGATATTAATTCTGTATTTCACAGAGGGAAGTAGTTCATAGTCATAGTTACTAGACTCAAAGCCCAGTTTCAACCGGCTAATTGTACCAAATTTTTACAGAAGATGAAATTAATCCATAAGTGACATGTTAAATGTTCAGTGACAGTGTTTGAAGAACTAAACTAGAATAAGTGTTTCATGATTTTTTCAATAAGTAAGATTTCATCATCTTTAAATAAGTCTCATTTGTTGACCACTTACTATGTGCCAGACCCTGTTCCTTGAGCTTCAGGGGCAGGCATCGTTTCATTTCATCTTCACAACATCGTAATCTTCTTTACAAAGTTACAAATGTAGCAGCATGAGGTCTAGCTGTCTAATTGATCCCAAAGCCCCCACTCTTCCATTACTCTAGACTGCCTATGCTAGACACCACTGTTAAAGGTTTTCTTGTTTCTGTTTTTATTTCATAGTTCCATCACATTTAGAACAGTTTGAGGTGTTTAGTAGGTACTCCATATCTAGTAAGTGATTCATGTTATTCCATACACAATCTTAGGTTTCTATTATAAAAGAATACAATGATCAGCATATCAACACAAAGGATATCAGTGGAAATGAAAAGAGAAGAGCTAGAAAAGAGGGAGAAGAGTTGAGAGGAATTATGTAATTTCCAGGATGATGCCAAGACAAAGGCTGATATATCACTATTAGTTTATCTTGGCCATGTAACACAGGATTTTTAAGTGAGCTGGACTGGCTTTACAGTGCAGGACTTTGGTAGAATGCTTGACCATTGCCCAAGTTACTTTATGAGATGGCATGTTTTAATGGCTTTGAATACCCAGAAAATCACCCTCATGGACAGCCTACTTTGCTGATTACAGCAGCCCCAATTTAAACCATATTGGTTTAAAAATAAGTTTATTGCAATTAAAGAGCTGTAAATATTAGCTATTCTGCAACATATACATTCTAAAGTCCCCAAATGACCTGAGAATAAACACCTCACAGTCACTTTCTGATTTTGTTTGGAGAAAAATTACAGGAATCACCTATTGCAGGCCTCACAGCTGTGTGATTCTTCTGTTTTCCCTGTGTCTCATACAGTGTGTGTTGCTTCCCTCCCTCCTCTAGCAGGGCTCCCACTCTGTAGTTGCCTGCTATGCTGGTGCCGGTGACTGCTTCCTGAACTGTGTCTTTTTTCATTTGACCATAAATAGCAACAGTTTTCTCTCCATACTGTGAGAACAAGGGGACTTTGGGAGTTGTTTTCCTGATGTAAGTAGGGACTGTATCGCCTTTAGCAGAATAGAAATAAAATAACAGGTCAGATGTAATTATTATCTTCTTGGGAATCCTCATATTTTATATCTCAACAACCGCTTCATAACCAGTAGTCTACTCTCATCTGGGTTTAATTTTGTCTTTGGCTCCAGGAACACCATCAGTATTCACTCATATTCAAAACATTTAACAGCTGGTAAGGAATAGGTACTGATTAACAGGGGGTTGTTGGCCATAAAAATAAAAAACAACTGGTGTAGCCATATCTAGGTTACCTGTTGACTAACAGCCCTTCCTGTAAGGTGAATAGGGTCTTATTCTAGCCTGATGTCTTTTCCAAGTGATGAGACATCAATTCCCTGGGAAGTACTCCTTATTTCCTATGCAAATCACATCAGCTATCCCAGAATTTCCTCTTGCAATGTCTTTGAATAATAGTGCAATCAATCCAGATTCTAAGATGTAAATACAACCCACCACCCACCACCATCTCCTATCATAGATGAAGTGACTTCACTTTCTGAAAGATGTGACTTTAGTATCTTCCTTCTCAATATTCAGAGATACACAGAGGAATCACCTCTAGCTAACCAAGGTAACAAATGCATAATGCCAGGTACCAGTCCAATACATGAAGGGAACCAATTACATGTTCCAGTGGGTAGACTGACCCTCTCAGAGTAGAGAATTATTATACTTGTCAAACTCCTTTGAGAGGACCTGAAACAAGGAGGATCTTTCAATCTTTGTTTACAACAGCAGGTAGCTGGAAAGCCAAGAACACTCACCTGCCTATGGTTAGTTGTGTGCTGTTTGAATTGCCTTAATGGCCTGAGTATTTTGTTTTCAGAGTCAATCACACAGAAATTTACCTAATGGCTTCCAGTCATTTTTATATTTGAAAAGAACCATTCACAAATCAAGTCAACCATCCTTGAACTTCTAAAAGAGAGCAGAGATGGATGGGATGGTATGTATCAATTTTCAATATGTACTATATGTATATAGCATAAGAGACCTCTTTTGGTCAACTTAATTACTGATAAGTATTATAATATAGTGGTTAAGAATATGGACTTAGGATAGGAGTTAGAGAAAACTGGAACTAACTCTTGTCTCTGCCAATTACTATATTGTGACTTTGGATAAATTACCCTCACAAAGCCTCAATTTCCTAGGTTGTTAAGTGTAGATAATTAATAACACCTACTCCATGGGGTTGCTTATGAGGTTTAATAAAGTACTGAGACTAGTGCCTGAAGTAAGCCCTCAAAAATGGTAACTACTATTATCATCCACGACTATCACAATAACATCTTAAGGTGAGGTATTAGATCCATTTTACAGATGAGGAAACAAAGATCAATGGAGGTTAAACAATTTCCAAAGCCTGTGCTTTTTGTAGTACATCACACAATAAATTATGTGACCACCATTCTTGCATGGTTTGAAAGCTGCCTGAAGCTGTGATTCCCAAAGAGAAGCCAAAACATATTCTGTACCATCATTTATTCCTCTATTCCTCATCCTTATACACAAAGCAGTCAGCTCGAAGGACAATATTCATATGGATGCATAAGTTCTCTAATGTGCGTTTATAAAATTCACATTACTTCATGAATAAAGTCCTTATTGTTTTTGTTCTCTTACCCACTCTTCCAAAGCTGCCTCTTGTTTTTAGAACTAACTGGCAAGATGTTCTGGAAACAAGATGTTTCTTAGCAACATTTTGTTTATATAGATAAAAACATAACCTTTACTGCCACGTACTAGAGAGGAGAGATCCGCAGCATTTAAATGTCACACTCTTATTGGAGCTCTTGGTTTTAGTTTGTACATATTGTCCTGTTTTTCTTTCCTTCAGATAGGAGAGTCCTTCATTTTAACAATAGATCTTCCTCGGGCTATAGCTAACTGTATAGCATCTCTTCCTAGATTTCCACAACTGTATACATGTGTAGGTGTGTGTGCACACAAGCTCACGAGCGTGTGCATGTGCATGTCTTAAAAGAAACACACGACTGGTGGGGTTTTTTCTGTCTCTGCTGGTTTGCAGTAGGCCTTCGCCATTCTACCTTTCTGCCTTAGATACTGTCAAAATAATTTCTCCTGCAACTTTTTGATCATTTAGAGGATTTACTCTTTCCATAAAGAAACTTCACTGAATTCAGAAAACTGTTTAGGAAAACTGACAAAAAGATTAAGGTCTTAAGAATAACTAGCCTTCTCCATATCTCCATTATAGAATAGAAGTGTTGGCTGTAGATGATCAAATCCCTCGGAGAGGACCACTCCCTGACCCAAATGAAGTCATTGCAAGTGAAAATTTGCACTAGTGGAGGGAAGCCTTAGAGAAACAACAGACATTGTGACCAGATAGGTATTTGAGGGGGTTCAAGGTATTTTTTTTATAAAAGTTTCCCTTAGGCTGCTTCTGTATTAATTAGGGTTCTCCAGAGAAATGGAACCATAGGAATGAGTGAGAGAGAGAGAGAGAGAGGAGAGAGAGATTTATTTTAAGAAATTGCTTCATGTGATTTTGGGGATTAGTGAATTCAAAATCTACAGGACAGGCCAGCATATTGGAAACCCAGGGAAGAGCTGATGCTGCAGTCTTGAGGCTGAAAGTGATCTGGAAGTAAAAATTCTTCTTTGGGGTTTTCTATCTGTTCTCATAAGGTCATCAACTGATTGGATGAGGCCCACCCACATTACAGAAGGTAATCTGCTTTACTCAAAGTCTACTGACTTAAATGTTAGTCACATCTAAAAAATACCTCACAGCAAAATCTAGACTGGTGTCTGAATAATGACTGGGCATCATTGCCCATTCAAGTAAACATGTAAAATTAAACATCACGGCTTCCCAGTCAGCACTGATTCTTTTCTATCATTGTCATCTGGAGGTAAGCAAAATCTCACATAGAAGGCCAGACACCTACCTGGGATATTCTGGGTGCCTAAAATCACCTGAAGCATCAATCACCTTGGTTATGCTATCCTATAAGATTATAGCTGGATATCTTTCTGCAATTCCTTTTTTCATTTTGACAAAATAATAAATTCACACATAGTTATGAGAAAAAATACAGAGAAATTCTATGTATCCTTTACCCAGTTTCCCCCAATGGTAACATCTTACAAAACTATAGTACGGTATCACAGCCAGGATATTAACATTGATATAGTCAAGATACAGAACATTTCCATTACCACAAGGATCACTCATGTTTCCCTTTTATAGCCATGCCCCTACTGCCTAATTGACTGCTTGAAAACACTAATATGTTCTCTATTTTTATAATTTTGTCATTTCAGGAATGTTATATAAATGAAATAATGTTACATGACCCTTGGGGATTGACTTATTCATGTGCATAGTTCTCTGAAGATTCATATAAGTTGTTGCATGTACCAATAGTTTTATTGCTGAATAGTATTCCATGGCATGGATTGTTTAACCATTCACCTATTAAAGGACATCTGGATTGTTTCTGGTTCTGGCTGTTAGAAATAAAACTGATATAAACATTTGTGTACAGGTTTTGTGGGAAGATAAGTTTTTATTTCTCTGGGATAACACAAAGGAGTATAATTGTTGGGCCCCAAGGTAGTTGCATATTTAACTTGTTAAGAAACTGTCAAACTGTTTTCCAGAGTGACTGTACCATTTTCCATTCCCTCTAGCAATGTATGAGATATCCAATTTCTCTGCATTCTTGATAGCATTTAGTATTGTCATTATTATTTTAACCATTCTGATGGGATATAGTGATATCTCATTGTGGTTTTCACTTGTGTTTCCCTAATGACTAATGATGTTGAATATCTTTTCATGAGTTTATTTGACATCTGTACATCTTCTTCATTGAAAAATTTCCTCAAATCTTTTGCCCAATTTGTAATTGAATTGCTTGATTTTTTTCCTGTTGAATTTTGTGAGTTCTTTATATATTCTAGATACTAGTCCTTTGTTGGATATGTGGTTTGCTGATATTTTCTCCCAGTCTGTACCTTGTCTTTCATCCTTTTAACTGGGTCATTCTCAGAGCAAAAGTTTTTGTTTTATTTTATTTTTACAAAGGTCAATTTATCATTTTTTCTTTTCTAGATTGTGTTTTTGGTGTTGAGTTTAAGAACTTTTCACCTAGCCATACATACCTAAAGATTTTCTCTTACTTTTTTTCTAGAAGTTTTCTAGATTTACTTTTACACTTAAGTCTGTGATCCACTTAGAGGTTTTGTTTGTTTGTTTGTTTTAATAAGTTATGAAGTTTAAGTCAAGGTTTTTTGCTTGTTTGTTTTGTTTTGCTTATGGATGTCCAGTTGCTATAGCATCATTTGCTATAAAAGCTATCTTTCTTCCATTAAATTACTTTTGTCCCTATGTCAAAAATCAGTAGGACATATTTGTGTAGATCTATTTCTGGGCTCTCTACTCTATTCCATTTATCTATGTGTCTATCCCTCCACCAATATGTCTTGATTAGCATAGCTTCATGGTAAGTCATAAAGTCTAGTAGAATGATTTCTACCACTTTATTCTTTTTCAAAATTATTTTAGCTATTCTTGTTCCTTTGCATTTCCATATACATTTTATAATAATCTTGTCTATATCTATAAAATTTCTTGCTGGGATTTTTGTAGTAATTGCACTGGACCTGTATATCAAGTTGGAGAGAATTGATATGTTTATTATGTTAAAGCTTTTATTCCATGAAAACGGTTTGTCTCTCCATTTATTTAGATCTTTAAAAAAATTTTCTCATCACTCATTTTAGCATATGATTTTTATATATGTCTTGTTAGATTTACACCTGCATATCTTTCTTAAAAAACAGAATGCAATAAAAATCTTTATTTCTTTATTGAGCAGACATCAAATAATTCTTGCCTCTTTGCTTCTATATATTCAGTGTTTACTACTTGGACTTTTTGTTATTTTTTTTTTTAAATCATGTGTTTACCATTTAGAAACAATATCTTCTGAATGGAACATGTCAAAAATTGCTGATATAACTGACAGAATCAGAGAAACCAAAGGCTGCAAATTAAGTGAGTTTGGCAAAGTTCGTCCCTTTCCATTATTTTTCATCAGAGGTTGCCTTCTAGTAGCATTAGCAGAGTCCAAAGTCTTGTGTCTTGTGATATATAGTTTTCTTTGTCCTACTTGTATGCTAAGCCAGACCTTCGTATTTTTCAAGGCTCCTGATTATGTCACCTTGTGCTAGGATAGCATTCTAATGGAAAGTGGTGGTTTAGATGCAGAGCTTTTGACATTAAAATTATACTTGGCAGTGAAAAATGAGAATCTATACATCAGGGCTCCTACTGGAATTAATTTGCAGCTCACAGTGTAAGCTATTGATATGCAATAGCCTTGTGACAACACAAATATTTCATTGAGACAGAACAATGTGTAGATAATGTGGTTTGTTTCTAAATGAAAGCTGTGTATTACAAATTACTTCTTTTCTCTGATTAAATTAAGAATTTTACTATAGGTTCTAAGGTGCAATGTTTCCCTGCACATCTCCTGAGGTTTCTTGTGAAGGAAGAATACAATTCAAAAGCCTGGGTATGAATCCTGGTTTGTTGTGCATAGTGTAAAACAAGTAAACCAGTGAAACTCATGGCAAGAAACTTTAGTTCTGCAGTCTGAGAGATCAAATGTACATTGAATAAATTGAACCATTGAAAAGTACCAGTGAAACTCTGAAGTATAAAGAAAGAAAAGAGGATTGTGCTCCGAATTCTTTGATTTAAGTTCCTCCAGCTGCGGTGACCAGTTTGTCCTGGTTTGTCCAGGACTTTTCTAGTTTTAACACTGAAAGTCTCATGACTCAGGAAACCCCTTGGTCCCAGTGTTAAAACTGAAGCTCCATATATCAGAAGACTTGTCTGCCCAGGAAAAGGAGAATGGTTGGTCACCCTACTTCCAGCTCTCCCTCTTACTAACTATGGGATTTCAAGTGAAACTTTTCACTTGATTCTGAGCCTACTTCCTCATCTTTAGAAAGTAGAAAACGACTGTTCTACCCTCCACAGTGTCTTTGAAAGGAATATGCATAATAATGTAAATGGAATACTTTGTAAATAGTGGCACACTATACAAATGTAATTTGGTACCATCATAATTCATGGCTGCCACATGCTGACAATATATTTATCCTACGCTTTACTCAGTAGGACTCTCTGGCAAAGAAACAGTCCAAAAATGATGAAAAGCTTTGCCCAGTTGCTCATCTCTTTTCAACCAGAACAATATTTTCTGCCATACTCTAGAGAGCCCATTAGCTAAACACAAAGTATCATCTACCCCCAAATTACTGCTAAATGCTATTTACCCTCCAATCTCCTAATTCTATTCATCTGACATCACTTTATGGATCTCTGGCAAATAGCACAATTCAAGTGTACAAGCAAAAGGAGTGTATTTGAATAATTGCATGTTTATGTTCAAGAAGAATATAATAAAATACTTACAAATCCAGTTCCCTTTCCAAGAGTAATGCACGGTTCTATATCAAAGGCAATGGGCTGGTTGCAGATTGCCTTCTGCTTTATAATTATAGCATTTAGGAAAATAGTAACTGGGCTTTAGGTAGAGGTTTCTGGGATGTAGACAGTTGAGTGTAGCATACCAGCAGATTTAAACACATTCATTAGGCTTCAAAGTTAATATGTGAAACACTGTCAAGTGCCAGATCTTTTGTTTCACTCTGTTAGTAAATGTAACAGATGGTTTGCAAACATGTTTGTGATCTGAAGCCTGACTGATCATGTCAGTCTGATAGAAATAGCATGCAGCCATTTACCACATCAGAATGTGAGAAAAGGAAAGCTTCAAAATTAAACCTTAAAAGACAGCAACTTTCTCAGTGGTGCTAACAAGAGAGAACATTGAGTTTAAAACGTCTGTTACCTCATCACTAACTTTTGAATGTTTCCTTTTATTTGATTCCAACGTGGATATTGGAATAAGGATATGTCACCTTCCAAAAACTAAATAAAAACCATATGTGAATCTTTGATGCAATAGTGAAATCACCAACATAGACAGAGTTCTGTTGCCATGGCAACAATTATGCTCTCACATAATCCAGTAATTCAACTTCTTTGTGAATCCAGATAAATAAGAGACTCTTTTTTTTGTCTCTTTTCTTCAGTCTGCAAATGAGGACACAGTTAACCTTGTAGAAAGGAGTGTTAATAGCTGGACTGCTCTATCTGTCTCACTTCCACCTCTACCCTTCCCATCACTGTGTTGAGGCATAATGTAGGTCAGCCAGGACCAAAGAGAGTTGCTGCTATTACCAGAAATGCATGTGATAACATATTTAGCTTTATTCTTACACCAGTTTGAGGAAGAGCCAGAGGAAGACAATTTCCCCAATTCGAGACTCTGAAATGATAGGGTCAATGGCAGGCTAATCGGGGGTTTCTGACAGGGAAGGTGCACAAAATTTCAAGCATTCCCGGAAGACTGCTGGTAAATGATTATTTGATATTGGATGCCTTCAAAATGGGGATGCCTGGAGAATTATGGGATAGCTCTTGGAATAAACTGTACTCACTTTCTTTTATCTTCATCCAACAAGTTTAATTGAGGACCTCCTCTCTGCCAGGCACCGTGCTGGCTGTGGAAGATATAACTGAACAGACAGTGTCAGCTATCATGGAGTTTATATCCAACAGACACCAGAGGAGATCTCTCTGAGGTGGTCACAATTTGTGCTGAGCCTGGTTATACCAAATGAGGAGTGCCATTTTGTAAATGTCCCTATGGTAATCTCATGTTTTATCTTCAGCTTTTCTGTATGCTGAACCTCCCAGTTGAGAAAATTGAGATGCAGAGTGGCTACAAAATGCCCAGCAAAGAGAAGCAAGGGAGATATCAAATGAAAAGAATTCAACAGCTGAAGGTTCAAATCCCACCTCATCCACTAGCTGTGTAGTTATTTAACTTATCTCAGCTTGACTTTCCGCAGCAGCACATATACTGACCTGATGCCTTTTCAGCCAGAATACTATAGTGTATATTTCTTATAAATAAAGGCAACCAACACAACCACACATAATCATCAAAAGCAGGAAATTAGGGGCTTCCCTGGTGGCGCAGTGTTTGAGAGTCCGCCTGCCTATGCAGGGGACGCGGGTTCGTGCCCCGGTCCGGGAAGATTCCACATGCCGCGGAGAGGCTGGGCCCGTGAGCCACGGCCGCTGAGCCTGTGCGTCCGGAGCCTGTGTTGCGCAACGGGAGAGGCCACAACAGTGAGAGGCCCGCGTACCGCAAAAAAAAAAAAAAAAAAAAAAAAAGCAGGAAATTAACATTGATAAATTATCATCTTATCCTCAGACTCCAAGTTTCACCAAATGTCCCAATAATGTGGCTTACAATAATAGGATACTATTCAAAATTATATGTTCCATTTTGTTGTCATGTCACTTTAGTACCCTTCTGTTTGGAGCAGTTCCTCAGTCTTTCCTTGACTTTCATGTCCTTGACATTCTTAAATAGGCCAGTTATTTTGTAGTACGTCCCTCAATTTGAGCTTGTCTGTTTTCTTATGACTTGATTCAGATACCCTCCTCAAGCTGCATGTCTCTGACATAACATGATTGGCCACCATTCCACATGGACCCTCTCCCCGCCTTGCTTGGGGTCTGACACCAAGCTCAGACTCTCATCTGCAGAACTGCCTTCCTCACCCTATTTGCACCCTGACCCCCAACACCAAATTGCTTCCCTGAGGGGATGATCTCCTACTAGAACTCTGACTTCCTTGCCAAGCAGCCCTCCAGTATGGACCCCCCTCCCCACTGTTCCAAGCCATTGTAGTCCTCCCCACCCTAAGTTCTGTCTACTTTGCTCAGCTCCACCTACTGAATTCAGGGTGCAGTTTTTAAGGAAGAAAGAAGAGGAATATGTTCAGGAAAGGATAAGAGAAATGTAATTAATATTTTGAATATTATTCCAGAATGTTCCCGAGTACTTAGAATAACTTAATGCAGACATATGATTTACAAATAGAACCAATTAATATGGGATATGCTGTCCAGAAGCCAGTGAAATTAGAACAATTACCACTATACTCTGTCTCTCCTCAGAAGGAAGTCTTTATTAAACTCTCATCTACATGGACCCAAAGCTATCCACTTGGGATTTGTAAGCTTCTTAACAGAAAGTGATTCTAAACTTGTCCAGCTGAGCATAAGCTCCCTTTTGCTTTGCGTATCTTTACTTCCCAGTTTTGCAGCTGACTCCCAAAATTCTCCTTATCCACAAGTAGCTTTATGCTTTCATTTTCAGTTTACTTCTGGGTGTGTCCATTTACCTGACATCTCCATCTATCCTACTTCTACATGTATGTAATAGAACTTGTTTACTGATGCATGTAAAACACTGTCTTTCCATGTTACATCAGGCTTGCTGACACTTTGCAGTGACTTACTTTGTAGGCTATTATTATACCATAAATTAGATCATGTTATCAATACAGAAGTAACAAGCCTGTCCTTTATCTTTCATACACACACACACACACACACACACACACACACTTTCTAAGGTTCATAGTAGCTGACCATAGAGAATTCCGCCATAATTCACTTATTCATTCACACATACTTTTACCACATATTTTTGAATATTGGTCATTCCAAGGCCCAAGCTAGGCACTGGGTTGCATACATGAATCAAACTGAATGATAGTCAGTGTCTGCTGAATGTATCAACAAATAATTACCATTTATTGCATTGCTCGTTGCTCTTTCTTTTTTGATTTATCTGTTCAAGCTCGTCT
This sequence comes from Delphinapterus leucas, assembly GCF_059928025.1. Taxonomy (NCBI): domain Eukaryota; kingdom Metazoa; phylum Chordata; class Mammalia; order Artiodactyla; family Monodontidae; genus Delphinapterus; species Delphinapterus leucas. The sequence continues at coordinate 36,287,220 of NC_143147.1, forward strand.
AAGTTGACAATGAAAGGGACCAAAGAAAAATATGCACTTTTAATTTAATTTTATTTTTTAAAGGTTGTATCCTTTTAGAGCTGTTTTAGGTTTACAAAAAAAATTTAGAGGAAGGTACAGAAATTTCTTTTATACCTCCTGTCCCCAGACATGTATAGCTCCCACATTATTAACATCACTCACCAGAATGGTGTATTTTTTTTACCAAGGATGAATCTACATTGACACATCATAATTACTCAAAGTCCATTGTTAACCTTAGAGTTCGTTCTTGGTGTTGTATGTTCTATGGTTTTGGACAAAAATAAAATGTCATATATCCATCATTAAAATATCATACAGAGTATTTTCACTGCCCTAAAAATTCTCTGTGCTCTGCCTACTCATCTCTGCCCACCCTCACCTCAGGCAACCACTGATCTTTTTATTCTCTCCATAGTTTTCCTTTTCCAGACTGTCATATAGTTAGACTCATACAGTACGTATCCTTTTCAGATTGGCTTCTTTCTCTTAGTAATATGTATTTAAGTTTCTTCCATGTCTTTTCATGGTTTGGTAGCTCATTTCTTTTTTAGCACTGAATAACACTCCAGTGTGTGGACGTACCACAGCTTATTTATCCATCCACCTACTGAAGGACATCTTGGTTGGTTGCTTCCAATATCTGGAAATTATGAATAAAGCTTCTATAAATATCCATGTGCAGGATTTTGTGTGGGCATAGTTTTAAAACTCCTTGGGAAGCATGGTTGCTTGATCATATGGTAAAAGTATGTTTAGTTTTGTAAGAAACCACCGAATTATCTTCCTAAGTGACTGTACCATTTTGCATTCCCACCAGGTAAGTACCATTTTGCATTCCCACCAGGTAAGTATGAGAGTTCCTGTTTTCCTTACCAGCATTTGGTTTTGTCAGTGTTTCAGATTTTGGCCATTCTAATAGGTATTTAGCTGTATCTCTCTTTCAGTATAGCTTATATATTAAAAAGTTCATAAGGCATAATATCAGTTTAATGAAAAATGTAAGCACTGACGTTTTCCATAACTTATATAAAGAAATAGAACATTGCTAGTTCTCCAAAATTCTTCAGGTTTCCCACTCCTCATCCCTACAGAAATAACAATTCTCACAAAATTATAATGTGTCACTTTTTTTTAACTTTTTCAAAGATTTATCACCAACTTATCACTTATCATCACTGAACAGTTGTTCATTTTCCTGTTCTTTATATTAATGAAGTCATAGTGTATGCTATGCTTTTTTCTCTTGCTTCTTTTATTTAACATTATTTGTATGATTTATTAATGTTGTTGATCATGAGTGTAGTTTATTCATGTCATTGATGTAAAATATTCTATGGTTGGGATATACTTTGATGTATTTATCTATTCTCCTGTTAAAGGACATTTGAGTTGTTTCAAATCTGGGACAATTATGAATACAGCCATAAGTATTCTTTCACTCACAACCTGATGTATAACCTGGTACATAAATTTCTCTATATTTAAGAATGTAGGGCTTCCCTGGTGGTGCAGTGGTTGAGAGCCCGCCTGCCAATGCAGGGGATGTGGGTTCGAGTCCTGGTCTGGGAAGATCCCACATGCCGTGGAGCAGCTGGGCCCGTGCACCACAACTGCTGAGCCTGTGCTCTGGAGCCAGCAAGCCACAACTACTGAGCCCACGTGTCAAACTGCAGAGGCCCGCATGCCTAGAGCCCATGCTCTGCAACAGGAGAGGCCACTGCAATAAGAAGCCTGTGTGCCACAGCGAAGAGTGACCCCCGCTTGCTGCAACTAGAGAGAGCCCGCAAGCAGCAATGAAGACACAGTGCAGCCAAAAATAAATTAAAAAAAAAAAAAAAAAGGATGTAAGTACTGGGTTCTTGGTCATATATTCAACATTGTCAGAAAATACCTATTTGCAGAGGCAACTATACCTATTTGTACTGCCATTAACAGTATTAAAGAGTTCTCATTATTCCATATTCTCATCAATACTTGACATTGTCAGGCTTTTAAATTGTTAATTTGATGGCGTGTAATGATATTTTGCTGTGGCTTTAATTTACATTCCCTTGATTACTTAGGAAGTTAATCCATGTACTCTTTCAAATGTTGGCCATTGAGTCTAAAAGGATCACTTCTTATCGGATGATGAATAAACAAACGTTCAGCATTAGGCTTTTGAAACAGAAATAGAAAAAGAAAAATCCCTCATCATTCTTAAGAATGAGAGGAAGATAATATCCCTTAATATAATTTCAATATTAAAACTTTTTTCTTAAACCAAGTGGCTTCATCAAATATAAAGAGAATTTTTTATGAAGTGTATAGTCAGATAAGCCAAGAGACTACATTAGATAAAAAATAATTGTAAGAAAATAAAAATGCAATAGCAGAATACAAAAGATGCATTGTAGGCAGCAAAGAACAGAACTTGCATTTGGAAAACTAAATTCGTGGTGTCTGTCGTGAAGAAAGAAGAGTAGACTGCAAAGTCCTGTAAGCCCCCTTCCTCTCATCCATACTTTCACATACACATGTATCTCAACACTTGACCTGCCCTCTGTTACTCTGGCTTTTACTGGTATGTATGGCCATGGTACTAAAGTCTCTTTTGGCTTGGGCTTTAACAAATTTTTCCATTTTTTTAAAAACTCCTATGTACTACCCATTCTCCACCAGTCAACTTCCAATTATACTTGTTCCAATTTTTTTACCAGAACATCTCTTACTAACCATCTGTTATGGCTTCATTCTGTTCAATGTCTTCCATTCCTCCTTCTGTCCACTGAATCATCGTATTTACCTATTTCCATATTTTTACTTAATATTTTTCAAGAATCTGGCCGTCTTGACCAAGGGCTAAAATTTTATGGGCGTTCTTGATTATTCTCAGTGGTTAAACAAATTCTGTATAAAAAACTGAAGATTTTCTTTAATGTTTGTTGTAAGATTCCTGGTATGCCTAAGACTTATAAAATTAATTGTGAGGCTCTTCCCCACCAGTCATTTCTAATACATTTCTGACTTTAGAATAAATGTTAGAGTAGGAATGTGTGCAGCCTAAGGGTAGCTCTTGTCCTAAAGTAGTGTTAGTGACATTAGTCTAGTTAATATCAAGTATGTAATCTTTAATGGTTATTTTATTTTCTCTGCAACATTTTATTTTATTTTATTGTATTTTATTTTTTTTATACAGCAGGTTCTTATTAGTCATCTATTTTATACACATCAGTGTATACATGTCAATCTCAATCTCCCAATTCATCACACCACCCCACACCCCACGCCACTTTCCCCGCTTGGTGTCCATACATTTGTTCTTTACATTTGTCTCTCAATTTCTGCCCTGCAAACCAGTTAATCTGTACCATTTTTCTAGGTTCCACATATATGTGTTAATATGCCATATTTGTTTTTCTCTTTCTGACTTACTTCACCTTGTTTGACAGTCTCTAGATTTATCCATGTCTCTACAAATGACCCAATTGCGTTCCTTTTTATGGCTGAGTAATATTCCATTGTACATATGTACAACATTTTCTTTACCACACCCTCTCCAGCATTTGTTGTTTGTAGATTTTCTGATGATGCCCATTCTAATTGGTATGAGGTGATACCTCATTGTAGTTTTTTTTTTTTTTTTTGCGGTACATGGGCCTCTTACTGTTGTGGCCTCTCCCACTGGGGAGCACAGGCTCCGGACATGCAGGCTCAGCTGCCATGGCTCATGGGCCCAGCCACTCCACGGTATGTGGGATCTTCCCAGACCAGGACATGAACCCATGCCCCCTGCATCGGCAGGCAGACTCTCAACTACTGTGCCACCAGGGAAGTCCCTCACTGTAGTTTTGATTTGCATTTCCCTAATAATTAATGATGTTGAGCAGCTTTTCACGTGCTTCTTGGCCATCCGTATGTCCTCTTTGGAGAAATGTCTATTTAGGCCTTCTGCCCATTTTTTGATTGGGTTGTTTGTTTTTTTAATATTGAGCTGCATGAGCTGTTTGTATATTTTGGAGATTAACCCTTTGTCTGTTGATGCATTTGCAAATATTTTCTCCCATTCTAAGGGTTGTCTTTTCATCTTGTTTATGGTTTCCTTTGCTGTGCAAAAGCTTTTAACTTTCATTAGGTCCCATTTGTTTATTTTTGTTTTTATTTCCATTACTCTAGAAGGTGGATCAAAAAAGATTTGCTGTGATTTATGTCAAAGAATGTTCTTACTACATTTTCCTCTAAGAGTTTTATGGTGTCCAGTCTTACATTTAGGTCTCTAATCCATTTTGACTTTATTTTTGTGTATGGTATTAGGAAGTGTTCTAATTTCATTCTTTTACATGTGGCTGTCCAGTTTCCCCAGCACCACTTATTGAAGAGACTGTCTTGTCTCCATTGCTTATCCTTGCCTGCTTTGTCATAGATTAGTTGACCATAGGTGCGTGGGTTTATCTCTGGGCTTTCTGTCCTATTCCATTGATCTATATTTCTGTTTTTGTGCCCGTACCATGTTGTCTTGATTACTGTAGCTTTGTAGTGCAGTCTGAAGTCAGGGAGTCTGATTCCTCCAGCTCTGTTTTTTTTTCCCTCAAGACTGCTTTGACTATTCGGGGTCTTTTGTGTCTCCATACAAATTATAAGATTTTTTTTGTTCTAGTTCTGTAAAAAATGCCATTGGTATTTGATAAGGATTGCATTGAATCTGTAAATTGCTTTGGGTAGTATAGTCATTTTCACAACATTGATTTGTCCAATCCAAGAACATGGTATATCCCTCCATCTGTTTGTATCCTCATTAATTTCTTTCATCAGTGTCTTATAGTTTTCTGCATACAGGTCTTTTGTCTCCCTAGGTAGCTTTATTCCTAGGTATTTTATTCTTTTTGTTACAATGGTAAATGGGAGTGTTTCCTTAATTTCTCTTTCAGATTTTTCATTGTTAGTATATAGGAATGCAAGAGATTTCTGTGCATTAATTTTGTATCCTGCAAATTTACCAAATTCATTCATTAGCTCTAGCAGTTTTCTGGTGGAATATTTAGGATTCTCTACGTATAGTATCATGTCATCTGCAAAAAGTGAGAGTTTTACTTCTTCTTTTCCAATTTGTGTTCCTTTTATTTCTTCTTCTTCTCTGATTGCTGTGGCTAGGACTTCCAAAACTATGTTGAGTAATAGTGTTGACAGCGGCCATCGTTGTATTTTTCCTGATCTTAGAGTAAATGCTTTCAGTTTTTCACCATTGAGAGTGATGTTTGCTGTGAGTTTGTCATATATGGCATTTATTATGTTGAGGTGGATTCCCTCTATGCCCACTTTCTGGAGAGTTTTTATCATAAATGTGTGTTGAACTTTGTCAAAAGCTTTTTCTGCATTTATTGAGATGATCATATGGTTTTTCTTCTTCAGTTTGTTAATATGGTGTATCACATTGATTGATTTGCATATATTGAAGAATCCTTGCATCCCTGGGAGAAACCCCACTTGATCATGATGTATGATCCTTTTAATATGCTGTTGGATTCTGTTTGCTAGTATTTTGTTGAGGACTTTTGCATCTTTATTCATCAGTGATATTGGTCTGTAATTTTCTTTTTTTGTAGTATCTTTGTCTGGTTTTGGTATCAGGGTGATGGTGGTCTCATAGAATGAGTTTGGGAGTGTTCCTTCCTCTGCAAGTTTTTGGAAGATTTTGAGAGAGATGGGTGTTAGCTGTTCTCTAAATGTTTGATAGAATTCACCTGTGAAGCCATCTGGTCCTGGACCTTTGTTGGAAGATTTTTAATCACATTTTCAATTTCATTACTTGTGGTTGGTCTGTTAATATTTTCTATTTCTTCCTGGTTCAGTCTTGGAAGGTTGTACCTTTCTAAGAATTTGTCCATTTCTTTCAGGTTGTCCATTTTATTAGCATAGAGTTGCTTTTAGTAGTCTTTTAGGATGCTTTTTATTTCTGCAGTGTCTGTTGTAACTTCTCCTCTTTCATTTCTAATTTTATTGATTTGAGTCCTCTCCCTCTTTTTCTTGATGAGTCTGGCTAATGGATTATCAATTTTGTTTATCTTTTCAAAGAACCAGTTTTTAGTTTTATTGATCAGTGCTATTTTTTTTCTTTGTTTCTATTTCATTTATCTCTGCTCTGATCTTTATGATTTCTTTCCTTCTGCTAACATTGTATTTTGTTTGTTCTTCTTTCTCTAGTTCCTTTAGGTGTAAGGTTAGACTGTTTATATGAGATTTTTCTTGTTTCTTGAGGTAGGCTTCTATAGCTATAAACTTCCCTCTTAAAACTGCTTTTGCTGCATCACATAGGTTTTTGGATCCTTGTGTTTTCATTATCATTTGTCTCTAGGTATTTTTTGATTTCCTTTTTGGTTTCTTCAGTGATCTCTTGGTTATTTAGTAATGCATTTGTTTAGCCTCCATGTGTTTGTGTTTTTTACGTTTCTTTTCCCCTGTAATTCATTTCTAATCTCATAGTGTTGTGGTCAGAAAAGATGCTTGATATGATTTCAGTTTTCTTAAATTTACTGAGGCTTGATTTGTGACCCAAGGTGTGATCTATCCTGGAGAATGTTCCGTGCACACTTGAGAAGAAAGTGTAATCTGCTGTTTTTAGATGGAATGTCCTATAAATATCAATTAAATCTATCTAGTCTATTGTGTCATTTAAAGCTTCTGTTTCCTTATTTATTTTCACTTTGAATGACCTGTCCATTGGTGTAAGTGAGGTGTAATGTCCCCCACTATTATTGTGTTACTGTCTATTTCCTCTTTTAGAGCTGTTAGCAGTTGCCTTATGTATTGAAGTGCTCCTATGTTGGGTGCATATTTATAATTGTTATGTCTTCTTCTTGGATTGATCCCTTGATCATTATGTAGTGTCCTTCCTTGTCTCTTGTAACATTCTTTATTTTAAAGTCCATTTTATCTGATATGAGTATTGCTACTCCAGCTTTCTTTTGATTTCCATTTACATGGAATATCTTTTTCCATCCCCTCACTTTCAGTCTGAATGTGTCTCTAGGTCTGAAGTGGGTCTCTTGTAGACAGCATGTATATGGGTCTTGCTTTTGTATCCATTCAGCAAACGTGTGTTTTTTGGTTGGAGCATTTCATCCATTCACATTTAAGGTAATTATTGATATGTATGTTCCTCTTACCTTTTTCTTAATTGTTTTGGCTTTGTTTTTGTAGGTCCTTTTCTTCTCTTGTGTTTCCCACTTAGAGAAGTTCCTTTAGCATTCATTGTACAGCTGGTTTGGTGGTGCTGAATTCTTTTAGCTTTTGCTTTTCTGTAAAGCTTTTGATTTCTCCATCAAATCTGAATGAGATCCTTGCTGGGTAGAGTAATCTTGTTTGTAGGTTCTTTCCTTTCATCACTTTAAGTATATCATGCCTCTCCCTTCTGGCTTGTAGAGTTTCTGCTGAGAAAACAGCAGAAACTGCTGATTAACCTTATCAGAGTTCCCTTGTATATTATTTGTCATTTTTCCCTTCCTGCTTTCAATAATTTTTCTTTGTCTTTAATTTTTGCCAACTTGATTACTATGTGTCTCAGTGTGTTTCTCTTTGGGTTTATCCTGTATGGGACTCTGCACTTCCTGGACTTGGGTGGCTATTTCCTTTCCCATGTTAGGGAAGTTTTCAACTATAATCTCTTCAAATATTTTCTTGGGTCCTTTTGCTCTCTCTTCTCCTTCTGGGACCCTTATAATGTGAATGTTGCTACATTTAATATTGTCCCAGAGGTCTCTTAGGCTGTCTTTGTTTCTTTTCATTCTGTTTTCTTTATTGTGTTCCGCAGCAGTGAATTCCACCTTTCTGTGTTCCAGGTCACTTATCTGTTCTTCTGCCTCATTTATTCTGGTATTGGTTCCTTCTAGTGTATTTTTCATTTCAGTTATTGTATTGTTCATCTCTGTTTGTTTGTTCTTTAATTCTTCTAGATCTTTGTTAAACATTTCTTGCATCTTCTTGATCTTTGCCTCCATTCTTTTTCTGAGGTCCTGGATCATCTTCACTGTCATTATTCTGAATTCTTTTGCTGGAAGGTTTCCTATCTCCACTTCATTTAGTTGTTTTTCTGGGGTTTTAACATTTTCCTTCATCTTGTACATAGCCCTCTGTCTTTTTGTCTTGTCTATCTTTCTGTGAATGTGGTTTTTGTTCCACAGGCTGCAGGATTGTACTTCTTGCTTCTGCTGTCTGCCCTCTTATATGAAAATGATTATAATGTCCTTCCTTGTTCCTCTCTTCGTGCTTTCTTGTAAACTCCAACATTTACAGCCTCCGCTGGTGCTGGGGTTTTTCTATGCCCAGTTTTGTTGGCTTGCCAGACTGAAGCACCTTTCAGCTCCAGACGCCAAAAATACTCGATCTCCACAACATTTTAAAACATTGTTTTCTCTGAATTCTCATATGAAATCCCTGTTCTTCTTCTCAATTCTCAGTTTTCCCTCCTACCATGATAACTGGCAGAAACACCTCTGCACCACGGTCTCCGAGGGTGCTGCCCGCCTTGGCCCCAGCTCAGCAGCCCCTTGGCACCCAGGAAGTGGAGCATGAATCCCAAGCCACAGCCCAGATCTGCTCCAGCCACTGGCAGGCACCTCAGAGACCCCAGCGCTGAGGGGAAGGGGAGGGCCTTTAATGGGTATTTTTAAAGATATGTACAAGCTTATATAAGTGCATATGTGTTCATTTCAGGAATTTTAACCCAAGTAGTTTTTAAGATATTGATTTGATTCATATTCCAGAAGTAAATGAAGCCCTGAAGTGTTTTAACTTTTTGTTGTTGTTGTTTTATTTTCTATTCACACATTTTTTATTAGAAGTGCTTTCTTATCTAAGCCAGCTAATTAGCCAAAAAGGACAGATAAATGCTGTGAAAACACTAATATGTTGCTCGGAGACCTTTTCCTCAAAAGCACACTTTTCAAGTTCATTGTATATAGGTATTTCTTTTGTTGATTTGAATGTTGTGAAAGGACAAATCACATGAAACTTTAACAGAATGAGTTTCCAGTCTAGTTGGGCTTCAGCAGATGTGATTTTGTTTAGTTTGTTATTGTTTAGTTTACTGCTGATTTCAGCTTGAGAGATGGCACTCTTTATGGGGAAGAGAGAAAAGATCTTACTGATGAGATTGGCAGTGTGGCCAAGTCTTGGAGAACTGGCCCCAATGCTGCCAGTTATTCACTGTGAGAAGCTTGACAAGTTGCTTCATCTCTTATTCCCCATTTCCTAATTGGGATATTGAGGAAAATAAACCAAATGATCTCTGTGGAACTTTGGGAGGGTGCTATATTATTCAATACTTTTTGAGTACCATTCCACCCATAGAGCCACAACTTATCACAAAACATCACATAATCTAGCTGATTTCAGCCTGGATATACTCAAAGACTAAGACCTTTCTTTAATCATAATCTAAAATATCTCTGGAGAAGGATACTCACTAACCTGAAAAATCAGTTCAAATGATAACCCTTTACTTTAGAACTTCTTTATCTCTAATTCAAATATCTTGCATTTGTAAGTCATGCTTATTTTTTCATATCCTATCCATGGTGAAAGGAGAAGGTAAGAATTTAGAGGTGTTTCTGATGTTGTTGATCTACCTACATAAAAAAAATAAAATTGACATGGAAAAAAAATTAAAACAGTACCAAGGCAAATTACAAGCTGAGAATAAATATTTGGAATTTATATCACAAAGAATTGTTTTCCTTACTATACCAAGATTGCTCTTATAAGTCAGTAAGAAAACACCAATAGTCCAATACATAAGTAGACAAAGGATCTAAACAGAAAGTTAAGAGAAAAGAAAATATAAATTGTTTTGAAATATATGAAAAGATGATCAGTTTCACTCAATAATGCAAGTCAAAAGATACCTTTTTCACCTTTTGGAGTGGCAAAAATTAAAAAAAAAAAGATGAGAGAGATGGGAAATAGGCATATCTTACACTGTAGGGTTAGGTGTTATAAATTACTACAGCTCTTGTGAATGGCAATTTGGCACACACCTTTTGACACAGAAATTCTATTTCTTGGGATCTTAACAATATACTAGCACATATATAGAATGATACATATACAGAGTTATTAATTGCAACAGTTTTCCTGTGTAGCAAAATACTCAAAAATATCTTAAATGTCATTCAGTATAATACTGTTTTAAAAAAAATGAGGAAGAGCTTGCATACTGCTATAAAAAAAAACACAAGACATATTTTAATAGAATAAAGCAAAATACCCAACAATTGTTATAATATGCTACTATAATTTGGGCTTAAAATGGTGGACTATATATATCTGCTTTCCTTATATTTATAAAGATTATTTCTGGAGCAATGAGCAAGGTGCAGTAACACTGCTGCCCCTTAGGAAGGGAATTGTATGAGAGAAGTGACAAGAGTAAAAGAGACATGCATAATTTTACACACTTCTTGTCACTTTTGAGTGTTGTGCCATGGGCAAGTATTCACTATTCAAGATAAAATAATTGAAATGTAAAATTTGAAATGTTTCTCATCAATACATTTGACTTCCACCTTTTAAAATTCATTTGTTAATTTGATATTAATGTTATATGGCTATATATATGCATACACACACACAAACACATATATCCCTCAATAATTCACTTTGGAAAGAAAAATATTCCATAAATCCTATTATATATATTTGCTGGCAGGCATATAAGTTATATATAATATAAATGGGTGGCAATTTTTCAGTATTATAAAAATCTTGTAGTTCTATGACAGCAATTCACTTCTAAAAATCTACCCTGAAAAATTTATGTAAATTGGAAAGCACATATCACATCATTGTGCAAATTTTAATAACCTGGCCAATGGTGCGGGATTAAATAAACTGTGGGGCACCCATTACAATGGAAAACCCCACAGTTGTTACACAGTCGGCCCTTCATATCCATGGGCTCCACCTCCACGGATTCAACCAGCTGCCAGATACAGACAGCCGACTGTACTACACCATTTCATATAAGGGGTTTGAGCATCCTCGGATTTTGGTATGGGAGGGGCGGTCCTGGAAGAATCCCGCCAGGATACCGAAGGACAACTCTACATGTTGATGAATGTTGATTTGGATGCAAATTTATAACAATAAAAGATTTTTAAGATTCATTCTTAAATGAAATAAAAATCACACCCACATATCCTATAAGCTCATTTGGGGTTTAAACGATCAAGGGCTTGTACCTGAGTACTCCCCAATGCAGTTTTCCTGGGGTTAGCATCTCACTCTGAGCCTGAGCTTAACAGAGCTGACTTCATTGGACTATCCATTTTAAGTACAGAAAGATCGATACAGACTTGCCTATTTGTTCTTGAGGCTCTGTCTGCTTCTTCAACCTCGTTTGCTGTCACTTTCTCCTCTAATTCATCTTGGTTTCTCAAGTCTGAACTGCCTATGGTTTCCAAAACTGGTTTTACAAGTTAGTTCCTCCACACCTTTGTATATGCCCATTCAATGCCTTTCTTTCAACCTCTGCTGCCTGGAAAATATTTATCCACCTTTCAAAACTTTGCTCAGGTAGCACCTCCTTCAAGATGGCTTTCAAGATCCTCTAGCATATCACCCTGACCACCTCCAAAGGAGATTGTCCTGCAAAGAAGATTATACATATTATATTTACATCCTTTAAAATTTTATTATTGATAATATAATCAGGGGTTGTTTTAGCTTATTTTTTCTACTTATTGTGAGCTTTTGAGGGTGGCATATTTAATTTTAATTATTCATTTATCAATAGTGCCTTATGTGTTACATATCAAGAAATAAATGCCTGCAGAAGAAAAACAGACACTGTAAAATTAAAAAGTGTAAAAGTATAAAATGATTGATTTGACTTTTCTTTATAATAAAGCCTCAGAAGTTAAATCTGTGAGTAAATCATATTGAGATATTGCCAAGCTCAGTATTAGAATCTTCCTCCCCCAAAATGTAAAGGATTCATCACACAATGATTTACTTTAATTAAATTTTCTCTATGTGCATTTTCAGCAGATGTGTTTTCAATTTCTACTTTTTAGATTGATTTTTGACAAACTAAACAGCCTCATCAACTTTCTTTTGCCTTACAATGGAAGATTGCAATGGGGGAAAAAAAAAAATCAACCTGAGAAAATTCCCACTATTTCATAGACTCCAGCATTTCCTGCTGTTGTTTCCGTGGCTTGACAATCTTCTAGCCATTCTAGCCAACATCTCTGTGATTTCCTTGGCTATAACCTCCTACGTGTTGCTTCAGGACACCAAGAGAGCTGCCCTGCTTCCATATTAAAAGCAGGAAACTAGAAGGAAGGAGACCTCTCCAACTGCATTTTCCTCTTTTGATTGAGAAAGCAAATCTTCCCAGATTTCAGTTCTTTTCACTTGGGTCAGACCTGAGCTGCACTGTCCACCTTCGGCAACGGAAAAGGGATTCTAAATGGGTTTTAGGTAGTCAGTAAAGAGTAACTTCTACGTAAGACTAAGGTGGAGAATTACTTGGATGGGATATTGAGATGCTTCATCTCTCAAATCAAGTGTAGCTTTCTAAAAACATCTTCCTTGACCCTCCAGGGTGTGTCAGAGGCCCCTCTTACCTGTTCTAACAACATCCCAAGGTTGTTTTCCATAGTCTTTATCACAGTTACAATGTATACTTATTTAAGAAAGTCCATTTTAAAATTGGGATGTTTCTTAGATAGTGCTTTGGGGTAGACACTAAGAATTGGTCATGGTTTAGGGTTTGAGTTTTTTACAGCTCCACTATGCATGTATAATATGCCCTAAAATATTTACTCTATATAGCTTGTTGATGTTGCACTAGATAGTTGTTTCCGTTGAGATTTGAAAATTCAAGCTAAATACTAAAGTGTTCAAAAAATATGTTTGTAGTGCATTTTTATTCAGAATTATTTCTAAAAGTGAATTATAATTTCCTTCTTGTTAGCAAGTTTCCATTTGATGAAGGAACTATACCCCCAAGTACAATTGCCAATTCCAGTATGTGTGATCTATGTTAACATATTAATTTAAGACAGTATCTTCTTAAATTGTTTTCTCCATGACATTAGGTGAATTGATCACAAGAGACTTAATAACTTTGGTTTAAGTTTACATGCTTTATAAATCTGTAATCACTTCACATCAGACGTTCCATTAAAGAGGTGATATTTGTACAGCAAATCATTGGAGTCTTCCCAAGCAGTTTGCTGAATGATCACACGAACTAATTAATGTTTATTACAACCTACATATCTTTTAAGGGAAGCTTTAAGCAGGCAAAACAACATATTTTAACTAAGAGCAATATGTAACTACTTAGAAGACAGAAAATAAATTTGAAAGCCTACACATTCTTTTAAAGCTGCCTATTAGTTTCTCAAACCAATAAACAATAATTCCTCAAAAGACCGTGCATGTTCATTCTGATAAAGATAAATGTGCCATGATCAATATATTTTAATTAAATAGAGAGCATTTATCAATGTGGAGATGCACATTTATAGGACTGGGCTGATTGCATCAGCTCAATTGTTCTAATTGTTTAGGTGATCCTTCTTAGGATTCATGGGGTTATTAGTCCTATTAAAGAACAAGTTTTTAAATTGCAATAAAAAAAATCTGCCTAGGAGAAGAGGTAAGTAAGCATGTAGCAAGCACTTTAAAGACTATCATTTCAGAGAAAAAAAATACACTCACAACCTATGGGTGAAATGAGCAAAACTTTAATTCTGCCTCCTCTACTCCTAAAACCTAGTGAGAAAGAAAAGGATAAAATATAGAATAAAGAGAAAACCAATCTCACAATTCATAGAATATAATGCATGCTATGCAATCTTTTGTTCCAACAGTCTGTTGGACCCCCAAGCAATTGATTTCTTCCTTCTGTCGTTGAGGGAAGACTAGGATTTGGGTCATTAGGTTATACCAGGTGAAACAGAAACAGCATGTTGCATTGGGAGCCTGACCCAAAAGACTTCAAATCCCTCTTTTTAAGGAACCACCTAGTATATTCCTGACTCATGCCACCCAGGCACAATTAACCTGCTAACCTGTTTTGTTTTATAACATTACCTGTTCATTTCTTCTCTCTTGCTTAATTATTTATGCTGTATTTTCTTTTTATTACTTCTAGAAAGTAATTTCCATGACAGCAAAGTCTATGTCTCTTTAGATTACCACAGGAAACCCAGAGCCTAGAACGTGATTTTATATATAACAGACTCTCAATAATTGTTTGTGAAATGAATAGATTAAGGTGAAGTGCTTAAATAAAACAATGGCCTGCAGATTCAATTAAGTGTTGTTTTTTTCCCCATAAACTCCAAATAAAATTACCAGGAGCAAAATCACAACAAAATTTTGTTCTTAGCGTTTTCTAGTCTGCTTGGAAAATGCTATCATAGGCTTAATTCTCTCTTCTCTCCTGAATATTTTAACTAAGGAGTTTTCATCTGCACTGTCTGATAGAATGTGTTATTGAGCCAAAGCACACACACAAAAACAAACAAACAAACAAAAAAAGAAAACAGGGCACTGAAGATCAAGAGACGCTAGCCTGGCAGACTTTGAAACATAATGAGGAGGCTATGAAGTCCTAGGAGTGCAGTCCAAGCTATTTGACAATTCCTTCGGGTAAACAAGCATATTTGTTTTTGCCTAGATTACTAGACCATGATCCAGAAAGTTGATTCAAACATTCTGGGATAGATAAACAAGTGACACTGCTGGGAGGCAAACTAAGGGGAGACTAAGAATTTTCTACCTCCCTATTTCAGATACATTATTCCAGATGTGGAAACAATTCTTTTTCATACCTGAGCCAGCTTGACAGTCTTAAAAACTGCTGCTTTCTCTGATTTTAAGTTTTGGAAATCCCACTGGAAATAGCAAACACCATATGTTAAGAATCACTCAGTCAAACAAGGAGAAGGTACTTCTTTCATATAACTTTGGAAGCCCTGATGTCTGTTGACAAAACACATTTAGAAGTTGCTTTGATATTCTTAACTTCAATTTATTTTAATTTACAGAACTCTGAGGGGAAAAAGTAATGTGTTTAACTGTCTTTATTTGATAGTAATTTGGCTCAAGATAATCTTCCATATTTCTTTAGTCATAGCTTTAAAAAAAACCATTAGGTTAAGAGGCATTAATCATAATATTCTCCCCTGCTAAACAGAAAATACCAGGAAGGCAAGAATTAACCTTGCCACAAATGCCTGATTTTCTTACTAGCATAGTAAATGATATTGACCACATGATTAACCTCTCAGCTACCCAAATACCAGGAATGTGAAGGTTTCATGAAGAAAGCCACTGTCTAGAAGTCCTACTAACTAGGTTTGTGATACTAGGTAAATAACTTCTGATCACTGAGCTTCTGTTTCCCTATATATAACATAGGTGTGGGGAAGGGTATGGTCCAGTTACCCTCCTTTCAATTAGAGCAGGTTAGCTATTTTCTGCTTTAAGTATTAGTAGCTTGTATGAGTGAGTGTAGTGGGTTGAACAGTGGCTATATAGTTAAAGACCTTGAGATGACATCTTCCTGGATTATCCTGGTAGATTCAAAATCCAGTAGCCAGTCCCCTTAAAGAGACAGAAGACTGAGGAAGATGCCATGTGAGGACAAAGGCAGAGGCTGGATAAAGGTAGCTACAAGCCAAAGAACTCCTAGAACCATCAGAAGCATGAAGATGCAAGGGAAGATTGTCCCCTAGAGCCTTCAGATAAAGCATGGTCCTGTCAACACCTGGATTTCAGACTTCTGAACTCCAGAACTGTAAGAGAATACATTTCTGTTGCTTAAAATACCCAGTTTGTGATAATCTGTTTCAATGGCCATAGGAAATGAATATAGTCAGGATGTAACTGGTATTGAAATTCTACTCAAAATGGTTTTAGGGAAGAGAATTTCATGAAGGTACTTTTGAGAGAGGCATGGGCAAGATTGAAGGACTAAAATGAGCACTCAGGGATAAGCAACAGCAAGAAGGAATCTTTGCCACTTCTAGGCCTAAAGACACAAAAGGAAGAAACAACTTTATTTTTACGGGGCTAAAAGAGCTGAAGCAGTGCAGGAGGAACTACCAAGAGGTTGCTGTAGAGGTACACCAGCACTGAGGAAATGCAGGGTCAAAGCAGCAAGGGAGCCAGAGCAGAAACACAGAAAACACGCTGGTCTCTCCTTCTCCTCCTTGTCCTCCAGGCGCTTGGTGGTTCCTCTCATTGTCCAAATACAAGCAGAAGCAGAGAGCAAGGAAACTGAGTGTTACATCCCACAGGGTTCAGCCCTCTGGGGGCAGAGCAGGGTAGAGGATGGCGAGGGGAAGTCAAATGGAGAATAACCTACAGAAGTGCCAAGTAGGATTTAGTTTTTTAAAAGGAATTTATTGGGAAAAAGAAAAGCATAAAATCTCTGGAGATTATTTCCAGGAACTGTTTGAACTCTGACAGTCCATGATTCTCTGAAACACTGTATAGGAACATGTTTCTCTTTCTTAAATTTCATTTTTCCCTGCTTTGAAAGAAATTGTCTCTGCAAAGTTTAATACAACTTTAATATATCTCTTCAGTCAGGCCAATAGAAGGAAAGTAGCATTTTTACAACACTTCCAAGAACTCTTGGAGGTCATTTCTATAAATTCTCAAGTAAATCTTTTAACAACTATATAATGAAAGTATTTTTGTATGAATATTATATACAATTAAACTGAGAGTTAGACAAATTGAATGAAATTTCATGGCTAATAAACACCTAAGCTGGGGTCTAAGTCAGTTCTATCTGACACCAAAAGCTGCTCTTACCACTCTTTCCTGGTGCCTTAATTGTACCTAATATGCAAAAATTAAGGTATTATTGCCCCCATCCCCTCTACTAACTCTACTCTTAATCTAGAAAACTATGTAAACTAAAATTCTGCTGAATAAAAAACAGACAAATATGCTTCCGTCTTCTAAATGTCTATTTTTATATCATTTCCAGCCATATTTGGAATAGGAAAGTTAAAATACTAGGACCACCACCAAATCATAATCTTTATCAATATGTTCAAATCATCCTCATATTTTCTTATTATTATTCACAAAATGTATCCCATTCATGATGGAATAATAAGAAGAAAATTATCATCCCACTGTAAACAAAGAGCTGGAAAAAATATAAAACAGAGATTAGACAACTGGTAGTTTATGACTGTGATCATTCACATATGGGAAACAAGTGAAAAAGTAAGCCCATTGCTCTGGCTTTCTACCCGGAGGCACATTCTACAACGTGAAGAGTAGGGTCCAAGCAGGCACATTGGGCTTGCTCTCTTGAGGAGACAAGAGATTATATGGCAAGGCAGCGGGAATTTGCTGGGCAGGATTCTGGAGAGTGGGGAGCCACACAGGGAAAAATATAACATTAAATTTAAGATTATAATTTTTTTCTTAAAGCTCCAAAAATCTCCACAGGGGTTTCTTTGAATTTTTATTGAAAACTTCATATGCAAGTGAGAGAGTGGCATGGACATATATACACTACCAAATGTAAAATAGACAGCTAGTGGGAAGCAGCCGCAGAGCACAGGGAGATCACCTCGGTGCTTTGTGACCACCTAGAGGGGTGGGATAGGGAGGGTGGGAGGAAGATGCAAGAGGGGAGGGATATGGGGATATATGTATACGCATAGCTGATTCACTTTGTTATACAGCAGCAACTAACACAACAATGTAAAGCAATTATACTCCAATAAAGATGTTCCCCCCAAAAAAAGAAAGCAAAAAATATAAAACTACATATGCATATGCATAACATGAAATTCCTTGAATCTGGGCAAAGTCCAACTGGCGGATTATAACCTGAACAATTTCCAAAGCTTACACAGGACATGAAGACAGTTTAGCTCTGAGCAGCCAGAAGGACGCATTCTCTTTCAACACCTGGAATATTCAAATGATACCCAGACTAGTCATGCCATAGTAGTAGAGCTAACTTATCTCTAGAATAAAAACTAGTGTAGACTTCCTCTGATAAAGCTAAAAATGAGCCTTGAATAGATCCAGGTAATCTGCAAGTAATTTAACTGTCTGTCAAAACAAAGCATAGCATATTTAAGAGGAAGACAACAAAATCCAGACACAAAGCAGTGCAATATTCATAAAGTCTAGAATCCAATAAAAATTTCTAGATGTGTCAAGAAATAGGAAAATATAGCATCACCTGGGAAAAAAGTCAGCCAATAGAAACAAAACTCAAAATTAAAGCGATGATAGAATTTAGATATGACTTAAAATCAACTATTGTAAATAGGTTCAGTGTGCCTAAAGATCTAAGGAACACATAACTCAATAAGAAGAGAAGTAAAATATAAAAAAGAACCAAATAAATGAAATTAAAATTCCACTTAGTGAAATCAAAAGTAGACTGCAGGAAAGTAGATCAATAAATTGAAAGAATTTAAAGTGAATTATTACCAGCAAGAAATGGAATATTTCCTGCCATCATCAGTGGTGCTTGCAGCCCCTCAAGGTGAGCTGGTGAGCACGGAGGGAACTCAGGAAGAATACCTGCCATCTAGCAGCCATCAGACTGCAGCCACTCCCCATGGTGAGCCCTGAGGAAACTCAGGATGTGAAAATACAGGATACTGGTCCCAGATAGCTGAGGTGCATATCAAAGGAATGATTTCAGTGACCCCAGACTCTTGCATCTTCCCATACATAGAAAAGCGCTAAATTCCTTAACTTGGGATATGTGGTTTTCTTTAATTAACAGCAATCTTTTGATGTTCCCGACTGCCTGCCCTTTGTTACAAAATGTCTGTATAACCTGGGTCCCCAACCCTTGCCTTCTTGGAGCAGTTGTTTCAGGGTTACTTGAGATGCTGTCTCCTGGGTTTGAAGTCCTAAAAATTCCCATAGAATAAAAACATAACTCTCAGCTTTTAGGTTGTGAATAATTTTTAAGTCCACAGTTACTGTGACCATGAAGGGACCAGAACAGATTCCTCTCTTTTGCCTGAACTCTACGAGGATCTGGAGCCTTGATGCCAGCAGAGGCCTCTTGTGCCCAGCCACCTCCTCAGGGAGTCCAGATGAATTTGGGTGAGTCTCTCCTGGTTCTATGGTCTCCCGTAATTGGTTTGATGATCTTAAGTTTTATTCAGCTGGGGAATAGGTTATTTCAAAAAGAGGTACCTGTGTTATCCTCAGTCGAAGGACTGGGCAGATTTTGCTCAAGTGGGTTATCCTCTGTAAAACACAGTGGGAAGACTCAGTTTGGATACTGAGTGGTTATCCTCAGTCTAGAGACTGGGAAGACTGCTCAGTTAAACACTAAAGTGGGACTGAGTTATTAGAGGGAAGACCTCACTGTCATTTTTCCTTGAATTAATAGAGTTTGTAGAAATAAAAACTGAAATCTTATGAGAGCTTCTGAGCTCCGAAGAAGGGACTCTCCTCTTGGCCGGCAATGGCTTTCTTAGGTGACTGAGAAACGTGCAGGAGTGGTGGAGGCGAGATCTCATGCCGTTCAGCTGACCCTATAGGGAAACCCACTCATTTAATTAACAACCTGCTCAAACAACTGGGGATGTGACTAAGAACTGGCTGTTCTGAGCTCTGAGCACCCGTGGTAGTCTTACACGCCACCGCCACTGGGAGAAGCCCAGACACGTAAGAGGGAGCTGAAAGGACTCTGGGGCCAAACCTAGAGTTGAGCTCTCAAGCAGCATTCTAGCCCACCACACGATCATCACTAGCAATTTTATTTTGACAAAGCAACTTCAGAACGGAAAATAAAGGTTTCAAAATAAAAGAAAAAGGAACAACAGATTACTAGCCTCCAATTAATACCTCACCCAGGTTAATGTACGTACAAAACTCATAAGTATTGTGAAATTAAAGGAAATTTTGCCGTAAAGATGAGGGCTCTTTTATTGCATACACAGTTAAGTTAAATTAAGGTTAAAAAACCGGCTTGGTAAAAAAAATCCTTTCAGAATTCTGACTTTAAATAAAGTCTTTCTAGGGGGAGCTTGTACTTTTCTGTGTCTTTGAGATATAAATGTTCTACGTGATCATCGTAGGACGTTCTGTGTGAATGTGTGTGTATGTGTTTTGAAAACTTGACCTGACATACTATTTTTGAGAGTAAACTCTCTGGATTTTACTTACGCAACATCTCCACCCTCTTATGGGAAAGCCTCTTGTGTCTGGTTTGAATCACTATTAATATATATTTTATTAATGGCCAAATGATGGATCATTTTAAATTGGAGAAACTAACAAATTGGCGAATCTAGAGCATTCTCATTCTAAACAGCTGTTTTATTGGTACCTCTAAGACAAAAAGCAAACTAAAGGTGAAAAAAATAATAGATATATCTAATGGTTAACCTAAGAACTTCTTTAGTTTAAAACAAGAAAACCTGTTTTGGGAAGCTTCATTTGTGGTTAACAGGAAAAATCCTGTAAGGAAAATCTAGATGCTACTTCCAGCAAGGTAGAAATTTTAAAAGGAATTATCTCAAATGAATAAAGAAACCTTTAGATGGTTATTTAAAATGAGATAAATAAAATGGACATTTATGTGATTAAAACACAAGGTTTTGATATTACTACACTACCTAAGGTTACATGGGCCAAAAGGGACCCCCTACTGGTCCCCAACATTAAAAGCCAAACAAGTGCGTTCTATTTACCCCAGTTTTAAAATATACTTTTAAGGGACTAGGAAAAAAAAAAAAAATTTACACTGAGATCAGTACATGACCGACAATTATTTGGGGCAACAGTTAGGCCAAAGGGCCTGAGCTCCTCAGCTGCAGCCCCCTCTGGGGATCCCAGGGCCTTTTATATAAAAATAGATAAAATGGACAGGGAACAGAAAGAAAAAAAAAAAAACAAAAAACTTCTAGAACTCCTCCTGTAAGATCAAAGGTTGTTGATTGAATCCTAACAAAAACTAAAGTTAAGAGTATAAAGTTGATAAAATTGAGATGAACGTATATAAAATCTGTATATTTAAAAGGGATTTATATAAGGCGGTTACATCTCTTTTGTTTAATTATATTGTGGGATAGGCAAGTTTCACTGGGGAATGCTTCCCCTGCGTGGTATTATAAGACAAGGCATATATATTGCCCCTCAGGAAATATTAAGCATACTAAAAGAAACCAATAGGGTTACCTGAGCCATACAAATAAGTAAAAACTGGGAATAAACATCCAAGGGCTAATAAAAAATAAAAATAATGATTTTGATCTGGGCTTAACTTGTGAACTCAGAAAAATGGTCTTTGCTGAAGCCTTATACAAACCTTTGAAGGCATAATAAATTAAACTCTAAAGTTCTAGAACATAGAACTCATAAAATAAAGTTTAGTTTAGTAAGAAATCTTGTCACTGATAAAACATTTTAGTATCTTTTAGGTGACAGACCTGTTCTTTAGGGAACTAAAAGCAACTGTCTTTCTCTTGCAAATTTCTACAAACCAGAAATGTAAATGCAGGCCACAAGGACCTGAGACTGAGCCTAGCTAGCTCAATCAGGCAAGACCTGAAATCAAGGGGAAAAAAAAGTGGCGGTTTTAAAATTCAAACCACTGGAAATGCTCCCTTAGCCAAACTTTACAAATAGTAAAGCCTTAGTCACATGAGCAAGCAACTTTAATGTATTCCAACTGTTCTTTGTAAACTAGTAAGTTTATATTGTAATACCTGATTCATAACTAAGTTTTAAGTAAAGCAATGAGACCTCATTTTGCCTGTTTTTATGTCTGTGTACACATTATACGATGAGATATCTTTAACTTTGAAAAATATTATCAAAATTGAATTTATAAAGACCTCTATTCAATTTAAAAGGGAGTGCTTAAAAATTAAATATTAAAAAAAACTGACCAAATTGACTTCCAGGTTCACGTGAACTGGGAAATATTCAATATTATCTTGATACCTGGTATTAAAGTTTGTTGATCTAATTAATATAAACATGTCATTACAGTCGTCATCATTAAGTATAATACTGTATTGTACCTAGGCTTAATAGAAGTCAAATAAGACCTTATTATATCTGTTGCAAGGAAAATAACTTGATATGATAAGACTTCAAATGTAAATGAGATAAGAACTTTTGGGTAAACTCTTTAAAAATAATTATATTTTAGAAATGTCTACTTAAAATGATCTTTACAGATATTTGGCAACTCAAAGTTCTAGAGTTGTATTAATTTAAGTGATGGAAGTTTATTGAATAGCTAGATGATTTCCCAAAAATTAAGATACTGAGACATCAATTACTAAATAAAAAAACTAAAGGTATTTAAGACTATTAATGAAAATGTTTGGTGCCACCCTGAGATGTTCTCTATAAGAAAACTAATGTTTTGAGAAATTATCACTGGTATTTATGTTTGCCAATCTACAGAATGCTAATGTAAAAGACAATTCATAATTGCTTACTTCTTAGTTCTCACTAGAAACTTAGGTTTTTAAGAGTTGAGGGTTCTAATTTAAACATGTAATTAAAACTAATAGGAATAATACGGAAACATTTCAGTGTACAGTAGGAAAGTAGAATGTGTGTTTTCAGTAAAGAAGCGATGAGGAATGAAATTACATTTTATTGAGGGCAAAGAAAGTATGTCTTAGAACTGGTTGGTTTATTTGGATGGCAAAAAGAAGAGCGTAGAGCTAAAATTAACTTGTAAGGAAATAAGTCAGTTTTGTTAGCTAGATTAGGAGAATATTTCATCATTTTGGGGATTACATAATTCTCTTTTGATCCTGTGTGGTGACATGATCACAGGGTGCTCTTGTTTGTGCCTTACTCCGTCACACCCAATGGCTTTGTCTGATGACAGTGTTGTTTAAAATGGTTTCTGTCCAGGGAAGTCCTCCTGAAGTGTATTTTAAAATATGGAACTATTGACATGTTAGATAGTTTTGTTTCTAATTATCATTATGTTCCAGTCTACAACTTGGATCTTCCTGCAAGCTCCGACATGTACACCCACACCATTAATTTTATACTTTCTTGGTAATGAACGTCTCTGACATTCTCTCTTTTCTCCAGTTTTTACCATATTTGTGTTGGGTCTAATTTGTGTAGTGAACATCTTCTTATAATATATCTAGTGGCCCTGTGTTCCTACCTCTATTCTGAAAGTTATAATTGTGATGTCAGAAAACACGTAGGACTTTATTTCCTGATGACATTGTTGAGTGGGTAAGATTGTGTGAGTTTCTGTGCCCTTAAGTGATCCATGTTTGTTGTTTTCTTTTAATAATTTTGTAACTTTTTTAAATGAATAAGTATTGTTTCACAGTGACCTATGATCCTGTTTTGTTTTAAAACCTTTTTGATATTTTTAACAAACTTCCCGAATATCAAAATCTAACTAAAGCTCTTTTAGCCTCCAGCTGACTCTGGGATGCTTCAAAGGAGCATAGATATTCAAATGAGATAAATATTAAACCAACTAAGTGTATTTGGTACGTTTAATTACTCCAGAAACATTGTCAAGTGATTGGAGATGAACCTTAGGTTATAGTGTAAGGATAAGTGTTATTAATATAGATATTCCAAATTTTTTGTGGAATCCTTAACATCTGATATGTTTTGATATAATGACATCAGTCATAATTCTAGTTATTATCTTAAGATGTTGTATGTCACAGAAATCTCCAAGTTTCCTGCTAATTGTGCTGTACTCACATCTTTAACCATGTTATTTTAAGTTTTGTTCTGATGCTTTTACAAAATGAAGATCTTCAAGAAGACTCATAAAAAACAAATATAAGTTTCTGATGGCCTTTAGATAATACCACTGAACTGGGCAACGAATGACAAAACTCTAATTGAAAACCTGATCACTTCATCCAGATAAACAGGAATTAATTACATGGGACTGAATGAACTGATGAATATGATTTATAACTTTATGACTTTGGAAAATATACTAATTTTAATCTTTGTTTTTCAGAAAAACATTTTCTCTTATGCTACAACCTACAACAAGTTGATAAAGTATGTCTTTGTAAACAAAGATGAGACATTTATCTTTTCCCTCTACCTGATCCTGTCAGAATTTGGTTTCTCCAGCTGGCTCTCCTGTGGACTTGATGGTTTATTGCAACTGGATTACAACTGTTATACTAATCATTGTTTTAATTTGTTCTTTGTTTCCA
Organism: Delphinapterus leucas; assembly: GCF_059928025.1. Taxonomy (NCBI): domain Eukaryota; kingdom Metazoa; phylum Chordata; class Mammalia; order Artiodactyla; family Monodontidae; genus Delphinapterus; species Delphinapterus leucas. Next base: position 36,311,429 of record NC_143147.1, read on the forward strand.
AACTTTATGATCTGTGTCTCCCTGCTACACTATGACTTTGTCAATGTTACTAGCTACATTACTTATATCCTGTCTATTTTATAAGATTGTTGTCTCTTGCAGTACCCAGTGAGTAATCAGGTCGCCAACAAAACTGATGATGGCTAAACATCTTGAAAAATAGATCACATTTATGATTCTTATAGAATAACTGTAATAGTGTGATTCTAGGTAAGGGAAGAGACAACAGGGGAAAACATTTCCTGGATCATAGTAGGCTAGTAAGACAGAGGATCCAGAGAAACTTTAATTATCAACAGGGCCTTATCCAAAAATTAGCACCCAGAATGGCATATCAACAAGAATTTCCGCCTGATCTGGGATGAGCCTCCTGGTGCCATGGAACAAAAAACAAAAAATTGGTCAGAAAATGTCTCCCAAATATTGGTCGAATTCCAGACCAAGAGGAGGATCTGAGAAATGGAATATTTCCTGCCATATAAGTAAACAAAGAATGTCACAATCATCAGCGTGCTTGCAACCGTCCATGGTGAGCTGGTGAGCCCTGAGGGAACTCAGGAAGGAAATAATACCTGCCATCTAGCCGCTATCAGACAGCAACCACTCCCTACGTGAGCCCTGAGGAAACTCAGGATGTGAAAACAGGATACTGGCCCCAGTTAGCTGAGGTGCATATCAAAGGAATGATTTCAGTGAGCCCAGACTCTTGCATCTCCCCAAATATAGAAAAGCACTAAATTCCTTAACTTGGGATATGTGGTTTTCTTTAATTAACAGTAATCTTTTAATGTTCCCGACTGCCTGCCCTTTGTTACAAAACGTCTATATAACCTGGCTTACACCCCACCACTTGCTGCCTTGGAGCAGTTCTCTCAGGGTTACTTGAGAGGCTGTCTCCCAGGCTTGAAGTCCTAAAAATTCCCATCGAATAAAACATAACTCTCAACTTTTAGGTTGTGAATAATATTTAAGACCACAACAGGAATAAAGAACATTTCATAATGATAGAGGGTCAATTCATCAAGATAACAATCCTGGGTGCATGTACCCAATAACAGAGCTCCAAATATATATAAAGCAAAGCACTACAACTTCTTTTCAAAATACTTTGGCAGGTTAGTAAAAAGTTAAACATACAAGTACTATGCTGCCATTCCATTCTTAAACAGGTACCAATAGAAATGAAGCATTGTTCCATATAAAAGACTTGTACTTGAATGTTGATAAGAACATTATTTGCACTAAATAAAAACTAAAACAAGCCAAATTTCTATTACAGATGAATGAGTAAGCAAATTGTGGTATATTTATACAAAGGGGTACTTCTGAGAAATACAAGGAAATAAATTACTGATAAAAAATAATAATAACAGAGCTGACTATTAAAAACATTATGCTAGACATAAGGAATTAGACACAAAGGAGTATGAACTGCATGTTTCTACTTATAAACAACTCTGGAAAGTCAAATCACTTCTAAGGGGATAGAAATTTAACAGGATGCGAGTGAGATGATTGACTGAGAAGGGGCATAAGAAAACTTTCTGCTGTAAAGGAAATGTTCTACACTGTGATTCTTGAAGTAGTTATGAGGTATATCCATTTGTTGAACCCATCAAACTGTACACTTAGAATGGGTATATTGTATATATTTATACTACAATAAAGTTGATGCAAAATATGTTATATATTTTTTATTCTAATAAAAACTTGCTAAGAAATTTTCATGCACAATACTGTTAACAATATTGTCACCAATTTGTCAAAAGGTGCTAGAATAAAATTTGGTCTGTTTTCTCAAAGCATTCATAATGTAGTAGGGCACACAGATAAGCATATAATCACCTCAAACAAAAGACAGTTGGTGAGGGTCATGCATCCTTCTAAGAATTTTCATGGTACCGTACCTCTTAAAATATTGCCTTTATATGTGAATTTTCCCAAACTATAAAAAATATTTGATACATGATACAGGAATGTTTTGTTCAAGTCTTTTAGCTTAGAGTAAATGCAACATTTGAAAAGTATGAGAAATAAATAACTTGTAGAAGATATTTAAAAGCTGGAATTTCCATACCTTTGAATTTCCTTCATCTTGCTTTTGGTGCTGAAAAATTGGGGTATCTTTCTAACTGCTTTTTGAGGACTTAATGAAATGCTTAATTTGCAAAATGTTTTAACACCCACAGTGAACTCTGTCCCTCAGGTATATTCTTTTGTTTTCACAGATTACTGGGCAAACTGCTCTTCATAGTAGAATCTTACAGCTGAATAACTAAAAAAAAATGAAGTAAACTTCCACTTTATATAGCAACTTTCTCCTCTAAGTAATATTTTCTCTCTTCCATTCCTTCCCTCTGCCCTTCCTTCTGCCCTTCCTTCCTTCCTTCCTTTCTTCCGTAAGAGGAAAATGCTCTTAAGAAAGGTAATTACGTCTTTGTAGACCCTTCTTCACCCAACAGTCCAGAGCCCCCATGGAATCTCCTGTGTTGTAACACTAACATTTCCTGACCAGGAACAGCACCACGGCCAATTTATTTGCTCTGATTCATGCCTACATGAATTGCATGTATGTTGCAAACGGAAAATGCTCAAGATTGATGAAATGTACTTAAAATTTTTTCATTCTCTCTTTAAAAAAAATTTTATCATAAAAACTTACTCATACATTTCTCTGTCCGTCCGTCCCCCCTATTTTGTTCTGATAGAGATGCTATAGTTAAGAAGGACCTCCTTAACTCCATGAATTCAACATTCTAACAAATAGGAGAAAATTTTTGTGGAAGAAATGGCTGTCAGATAGATATTCACTCTATCATCCTGACTTTCCCTTTCCCATGAGATTTTTTCTGTTTCAATTGCTGCCATTGTATATTGGCCCCAGGGTTTACTTCAGTCCCTTTAATACTTTGATTGAACTGGAACCAGACCTCTTTTCTTGATTCTTCTTATTACAGCTAATACAGACTGGAGGTTTCTAAAATACATCTAAACACCAAGGGATAGCAAAAGTTAAACTCAATGACTCCAAGGGCTCTAAACTACTTGGTTTACAAATTATAGGATTCTTTTGTATTAGCTAGCTGGTTTCCAGGAAAGAGTGTTACTTTTTTGTCTAGTTTTTGATGTTATAAGTTGGGTAGTAACTCACCTATAGGATGACACAACTTAAACATCCTGACACCTTCTCAGTTAAAAAGCAAAAAAACTGGGTAAGAGATCACTCTTACTCATCCAGCACTTTCAGTTCTGATTTCCAGTCTGAGGAAATCTCATCTTTGTGAAAAGGATACCTGGAATGATGTCTCTGACGTGGTTCTTATCTGCTAGATTGAGATGTGCTCCTTTGTTCCTAGTATAGGACCTATAGTATACCAATATCTCAGTGAAGCTTTATGTTTATGTAAGAAACAATTTACCTAAGCCATGCAATGGTTGTCCATTCCTTATAAAGGCCTGCAAAGGATGGACACATCTATGTACAAAAGTCTAATCTAGTAATATCTCCTGAAAGGAAGATGAGCTCTCCAATTCTATCATTTTTGCTTTCCCTTGAAAATCCCCTGAAAATGGCTTCTTCCCATTTTTGAAGAAAGCAAGTTTTTTTTTTTCTATTTTCTCTCTTGCCTTTGTGCTTTCCACAGAAGAGCTACAAGAATTTTAGATAATACCAGGTCAAATGATAGACTTAAATTCTATGAAACCAAGGAAATAAAAAGAAGTGCCAAGCAGAATGTCATTTGAATCTACCTTCTGGCATTCTGTTATCACTGCTGTTGAAGTCATTGAGCCCTGACAAAGCACAAACACAACTCTGATTACTAAAGATGTAGGAAGGCAAGTGATGGGCTTTTTGGTGAGGTAGAATCTTTAAATCCCTGACAGCAAATCTCTACATTCCTGACAGCAGCCCCACCATGATATTCTAAGCATTTCTTTAGGTTATCTGGTATCTAGAGAGTTTTATAGACATGGAAATACAAAGGGGGGTGATGGGGGATGAAATTCACTGCTGGCTTTCTACAGCAACACTGGTGAAAAACAAAAGAATATGGGACCAGGGGAGAGTATAAGTTAAGGATTTAAATCTTCCTTTGAATTTCATAAGTGTGCTCTCCAGTCTGAATATGATGTTAAAGGATTACTTTTTAAAGATATAATCATTACTCTCATACAAACATAAAATAATAGTATCAAGCATTTTATTTAACTCATTAATTAATGATGGAACCAGTCAGATGTTAGAATAGGTTCAAAGGAGAATTGAAAATATCACACATAATAGGCATATGAGGAATGCTGAAATGAATTTACAAATAGAAATAAATTGGCAATTTACAAAAAGAAGTAAAGTAAAATTGCATTCCACCAGATACAACTAATTGCATGTCTATGGACGAGAATCATTGGAATTTCCCTAACAAAGTGAATGACTTTTCAATGAATTTAAGAAAAGCTAGTTAAACACTTAAATGTTCAGTGTTTTGATTTACCTAACTGGTGGTTGAATAAGATAATGTAGAGGCAGTGCTGGGTAAATTCTAATATGTTTTGTAATTATAAGTCATTCCTTTTAGTGCAGCATATGTGTTTCTTCTTTATTATCAGCAAAGCCCTCACTCTAGAAGAACAATTGCCATCACATTTTTGCAACTTCTTCAGTCACGGTCATGTCTGAAAACACACCTTCGTCTACTCCCTCAATTAAAGAATATTAAAAAGTAAGACATTTGGAATATATCTTCAAGATTAAGCTACTTTAGAATCATTAAATGCTGTAGAAATTTCCCTCCAAACATTTATCGCTCAGTGAGAAAAACTTCTAAAAAGGAAAGAAGGAATGGATAAGGTCTGAGGGATACAGCTAGGAAAATGAGAAAAGGCCAAAGGCCTTTTGGGGACCCAAGGCTTTTGCTTGTAAATGAGGTCTTTAGCCTCTAAAATGTTCAGAGCTCCAAAAAGTAATTAATTTTTAAAGCCCTTCTGCTCTAGATAACAACGTGAAAATATCACTTTCATATTTTTTGCATTTCATGTTTTTATCATTATGTAATCGATGTTGTAGTTAATGCAGCATGACACTTCAAGTGATTAAGGACCTGGTGGGGGCATTAACAATGCAAGACCTTATTTGCATTTACACTAATGATTTTATAATGGGGATTTTATTATATTAATTATGACTACTGGGAGTCAAAAAAAAAGCAGATGAAATCCAAGAAACTTCACTCTTTGATAATATAGCTGTTACCAAATTTGTTGACATAGGTGGTTACTTGCGCAAAGGGAAAGACAAGTCTTTATGACTGTTAATCGTTACAAGCTTGATGTGCTTGAGAGTAATTACTAAATTAATTTAGTAATTATTGCTGAGTTTTAGAGATATCTTTTTACTTCCACAGCATGAGATACAAAGTAAATCTTTATATAGCTAAAGCTTCAGCATTTGTGTTGGTTGGTGTGCAAAGTCAAGTTGATTTGCTTCACATTCCTGTATCCACCTACCTCCCAGCCCAATCTAACAGCAAAGCTCAGTTCAGAGCTAATTTTTCTGTTGCTGTCTTACAGAGTGTTTGGATGGTGTGTAGTTTTAATATGGCAAATTGCTTACTGGAAGCAAAAATTACTAGACCCCCTCACTCTGGAGATGAGGAGGTAGCTTAAAATAGCTATTGCTGTTGTGAACCCACAAGTACTCACTGACAGTAATTAGAGAGATTCTGTATCATTTTAAACTATTTTGTCTCTGCAGGGCACAATAATTTCTTTGTGTTTGTGCAGAAAGCTTTTTCTACAGACATGAACATCTGAGGCTGCCAAATAAAATATCATTTGGAAGAAGAAACTTTCCTACAGCCCCACCAGCCAACCAAGTGCAGGGAGGAGAGCTAATCCTGTGAGTAAAGATTACAGGAGGCAAGCAAGTCAATACTTGTGGAATGGCATAATTTGCCATGCCTGTTTGTTACTCCAGCAATATACTTCTTGTAATAAGATTTCACACTTTAATTCATCTGAGAACCTTGCAGTGTTTTACAAGTACTAATTACTGAGACTCTCACCGTGCTTAACTAAGACAAGCAAAGGCTTCCACACAGATCTTATTTTTAAAGTTGGTAAATAGGAAGAGAAAATTCACCATTCTGAAGAGCACTGGGAGAGAATTAGGAGACAGTTAGCTGACATCACAGGCTTTTCTTTTTTCTCTTTTTTTTTTTTTCGGTACGCGGACCTCTCACTGTTGTGGCCTCTCCCGTTGCAGAGCACAGGCTCCGGACGCGCAGGCTCAGCTGCCATGGCTCACGGGCCCAGCCGCTCCGCGGCATGTGGGATCCTCCCGGACCGGGGCACGAACCCGTGTCCCCTGCATTGGCAGGCGGACTCTCAACCACTGCGCCACTAGGGAAGCCCCAGGCTTTTCTTTTTAGGCCATTGCAACCCTAAAAGAGTATAAAATTCATCTTAGGAATAACATATTTTGTCTTTCTAATCTTTATTTATTCAAAAATTTTATTCAGTTCTTGTATATGATAGGCATTGGGCAAGGCATAAGGGTGACAGGCATGCAGATGGGGTCCCATAATTGCCATAAGTGCTGTGCTGAAACTACAACAGATAAAGGCCAATGGGAGCAGAAAGCAGAGTGCCTTAATCTACTCAGAGAAGTTGGAATTGTGGTTGGAGGCATTAGTGCAGGAGTGGGGAATAGGTTTTCAGGCAAAGCAAAAACAAACAAAAAACCCACCTCATTTGTAAAAGCATGGAGACATGTTTCTAGACCAGCAAATAACTTAGATAGTTTTGGTTTGGATGGGTGAGAATGCAGTATATATGCGTTACAGGATGCATGGGGAAGAGTGAGTAAAGTTAAAGAGGGGAGTATAGGGGGAAAATAAAAATATTTTATTCAGAAAGTAAACCCCTGTTCTTCTAAGAAAAACCTGAATTAGGATCACTTGGTACTTTAAAATTATATCAGACATGTTCTTTCACAAAACCTATATTTAACAGTAATTCCCCAAATTGGATTAATTAATATGGCAGCTGTTTAGATTTTTAGTTTCTTCTAATTTTATTAGAAAACCATGAATTAGAATCTTTTATTCCAAGATTCTTCCTCGAAAGGGATTAGGAGCAGGTTTCCATTGTAAATTGGTTTCCCTGCTTTACTGAAGGTAAATAGTTCTAGCTTTAATATAGATATGATATACTATCCATCATTTTTCATTGGTAGTTTTGTAAAAGTTGGGCTTTTGAATACAAGTGTTTCTTTTATACTTCCACTGAAGTTGAAAACATAAGGATGAAAAATGTATTTATTCACCTCCTTCCCCCTATAAAAGACTCAAAATCAGTTTAAACTTGAAAATTTTAGAAAGCCATTGACAAAAAGGATGAAAAAGTGTTTTGCCAACCAAAATGGCATCACTGTCACTGTTAATTTGCTTTAAATTGCCATAGAAAGAAGATTTTCATTTCATGCTAGCATTTCTCATTGGCTTAAAACCAACCAGTGAATATTATATTTTATGAGCTCAGACGTGAAGTTTATGGGTAAATATTAATCTTGCAAACTATTACACTGACTGCCAGAACCACATACATAGTAGACTAAAGCAATAAAATAACTTATGGCTCAGTTAAAATACTGAAGTGTGAGTTTGAAAAATGATGTCACATAGTCACATTTGAAATGATCCTAGACTCTGTGGATGGACTTAATTGTTTCTTGTGAGGTCAGAGACGTCTTAATAAAGAGAAAACTAATATAATATGAAATTTTCACATTTGGTTTCTCCTGTATTTCCTAGAAAGCATGAAATCTGTTTGAAACCAATAGAAAGGTTCTATAGAGAGGATTCATATGACAGCTTGTGATACAGATCATTCATTCATCTATTCTAACAAACATTTATTGATCTTCTATTGTAACAAAATACAGTGTTATATGCTAAAAAAAAAAATTCAAAAACTCTTTACATTTTCCCACATATTTGGAAGAAACAAATGTTATTAAGTAAGAACAATTCAGTGTGATCAGTTATAAAATGTATTTAGAGAACACTGAAGAGATTTCTGAGTCTGCCTAAGAAGAGCTTCACATTTATGCTAAATTGAATAATTGTACCCAACCAGACGTAACTGTGATAAAATAGTATATCTACCCTTTGAATACTTCATGGTGGGTGGAGTGTACTCACTACTCCTTAAAGCTGAAATTGGCCGTGTTATTTACTTCAGGCAAGGGAACTTTAGAGGACATAAGACTAGCAGAAGTGTAAAACTTGCCCGCAGATTCGAGCTTGCCACTGCACTCCAGAAGAAAATACCCTGGAGAGATGCTCTCACTTCAGCTGGGGTTTCAGAGCAAATTGACAGTCCAGAACCAAGTCCAGCTGGCAGACAGACTGAAGCAGAGAGGCTAAACTAAGTCCAGTCTGGATCACTTGAACTATAGACCTGTGAACATGAGAACAAATGCTTGTCATTGGAAACCCCTGAATTTGGGAGGTTTGTGTGTGTGTGTGTGTGTGTAGCAAAGCTGCTTAATAAATATTTAATCTGAATATTAAAACATGAATAAGAATTTTCAAGGAAGACAAGAAGGAAACATATTTCAGGTAGATGGAAGAGCATGTGGAAAAAGGAATGGAGGCAAGAAATTGAATGAGAGGTTTTATAAAGTATGAAGTAATTAGACATTGCCAATTTACAGACATTGCCAATTTACAGGTTATAGACATTGCCAATTTATAGGTTTTATAAAGTATGAAGTAATTAGACATTGCCAATTTACAGGTTATATGAAGTGATTGGCTTAAAATTAAACTGGAAAGGTTGGCTGAGCCCACACTGTCAAAGACTTTGGAATGTATTCCCTAAATAATTACGAGTTATTTTTAAGGAATATGATGTTACAGTTACTCCCTGTGTTAACCTGTCAGGCATAAAAGTCAAAGGGCCCACTTGTGTTTTTTTCCAAAGCATAGACCCAAGTTTGAGAATTTAATTGATTTACCCTGTATATCACCACACATTGAAATGGTTTTCCTGGTGCAATGCTTGCTGTTGGGTCCAAACCTTGTTCTTACAGCAAAAGCTGAGTGACTTTTATTCTTTAATTTGGCATCCAGGATTCTAAGTCATAGGGAAGGAGAGGAAGCAGCAGACATCCCTCTGACTTTTTCAGGTCCCAACTGTGCAAGGAATCATCATGAAGGACCATTTGGCTTTTATCAGCATGTGCACTGGGATTGACTTTAATTTAGTGCATTCATATTTTCCCCAAAAACTCTGCCTTCCCTGCAAACACAGCCAAACTCTGAAATCTTCACCAACCACAGGAAACATGGCATCTAAGGCATCCCTCTGTTGTCTCGTAAGGACGCAGGAGTTGTGGCTACTGTCACAATGAATACACTGGGGATTTATGGGAACTCTGATTGTGGCGCAGGGAGCTTGCTTATAGACACAAATCTTCATAAAAGAGTCAGTCAAGCCATATAAAGAAGCCACGAGGAAAACCACAACTGTCAAGGGCTGTATTTATTAGTATTATGAAATCAAGGAATGCTATAAATCTTATTTACAAACAGATATACCCATCTTGTTCTAAGCCATCTTCATATTTAGCAGTATTTCTATATCACCAATCAATAGAGTAAGCAATAGTTAGAGGGAAATAAGTCATTGATTAACACAGAACTATTGTAATAATTTCTTACATTTACGTAGTACTCTCTAGTTTACAAAGTGCTTTCAAGTTCACATTCTAACTTTTAAAGTCACTATAAATTTGTGAGTCAGCAGTGCAGATATTTTCTAACTTCTTCTATGGATCAGATAACCAAGCCTTAGAAAGTTTAAGAAAAACTTGCTTAAGGTCTCAGAGTTTGTTAATGACTAAGTTAGTAGTCAGAATGGGTCTTTTGAGTCCTCGGTCAAGCCTCTTGACGCTAATTGAAAGAATCTCAAAATAATCACACTTCTGCCATATGAGCTTTGGCAGTTAGACTTGTATCCAGCTAGGGTGTCAGAAATTGCTATAGGCTGAAGGTTTGTGTCTCTCCAAAATTCACATTTTGAAACTTAACTTCCAGTGTAGTGGTATTAGGAGATGGGGCCTCTGGGAGGTTATTAAGTCATGAGGGTGGAGGCTTCATTCATGTGATTAATGCCCTAGAGACCCTAGAGAGCTCCCTGCCCCTTCCTCCATGTGAGGATACAACAAGAAGATGGCCATTTACAAGCCATAAAGCCATTCTCACCAGACACTGGACCTGCTGGCACTTTGATGGACTTCCTAGCCTCCAGAATGTGAGAAATAAATGTTTGTTGTTTAAGCCATCCAGTCTATGGTATTTTTCTTATCACAGACCAATTGGACTAAGATAACCAACTATTTTGTTCTGTTGTATTTTCCTTCCCAACATTATTCAAAGGAGGGATTCTGTGAGATGGGAGCAGATCATTAACCAGTAAAACCATAGTAACCTTTACATTTAGGTAATGCCTCAGAATTTAAAAAAATACTTTCATAACTAAAATGAAAATTATTGATTTAACTATGTTATATATTTTCTCAGGGGAAGCACTTGTATCAAAATAGCTTAAATTGTAAGTCATAGGATTTGACTTACATAAATTCTTATATATCACTTAACAAGCTCCAATTTCATGATTATTCAATTGAGGAAACATATACCCCCTGCAGGGAAAGACTTAAAAGAATAACTCATTCAGTTAATTAACTAACTGAGACTTAAAACCTGTTATCCTAACTCCCAGGTCAGACATCACACAATTATGACGGTCCATATTATGCTGGGGAAGGATCACTTTATCTTATTCCCAACTCCAAACCCCCAACCACAGTCAACACATATAAACCACACACACACACACACACACACACACACACACACACACACACACACACCACTTTAGGATTATTGTCTATATCCAGATGTCAACTCTTATCACCCTGTTCTTTGTACTTTAATCAATATTGTTGTTCTGGCCAGCAACATTTCTGTAAATTACCAAGGGCTTATTTTTCATGGTCTGATTTTCCACTCTCTCTGATGATTATTTCACTCACCTATCACCTCCAGCAGCCATTCTCTTCTGTCTGTTTTGTACCAACCCAGATGGAACACTCAGCCCTTTTTTCTTTAATTTTCCAAAAATACTCTTAAGTAAAACACTTATGAGTAACAAAGTTTACTGAAGGTTTTGTGTGATTGGAAGCGTTTACATCACAGAAAAGTGTATTGCTTAAAATATTAGCAATAGCTATTAAAAAAAAGTTCTTTAATCACCCCAGAGTACAGAATTTCTCATTGGCCATTTAATTGGTCATCTTCTCACTATCCATCCTCATAATACAATTTTCACTACAAATCTGCAGAATAATTTTGCTTTCCATCTATTATTCTACCTACCTTTGCATATCCAAAGATTCTATAATGTACTCTGCAAAAATAAAAGCCATATATCCAGATTTCCTTTTTGGTAGGTCTGAGGAGCTGTCAAAGGCTTTGAAAAATTCATCAATCCTTCCTTCCTCCCACCTAAGTCACTCTATGTGGGAGGTTGCAATGATGAGGTGCAATTCTCACACTAGATACCTACATCAGAGAGTAGAAGTGACTATACTCAATTTAGGCTTTAAGTCACACTTTTTATAATCCTGCTCTAGGAGGCAGGTGAAGAAGTTCCCTTGGAAATAGCAGTTGGCTGTCAAACTTGCTTGACATTCTGTCAGTACAAGATACCAACCTGAGTTTCTGCAATACCAATCGCGGGCTGAATAAGCCATGTTTAAACAGAAGAGCTGGTGTGTGCATTGTAATCATTCAAGATGCTCATAAAACAAATAAACTTCCCATGATTTAATTAAGTGGGAAGTTTTTCTTTTTATGTTTTAAAAGCAATATGTTGCCCTGGTTCTAGGATCTCCATTTCCTAGCCACCTACACTGCCTTAAGTAAAATGCACCATTATTCTCCGTCTTGGGTCCTGGTTACCGTAGGTAATAATAATTAGAAAGAAAAGATATACTCCATAAACTTTCTTCAGCTACAGATACAGTAAGTCCCCTACATACAAACAGGCTCCATTCTGAGAGCACGTTCATAAGTCCAATTTGTTCATAAGTCCAACAAAGTTAGCCTAGGTACTCAGCTAACACAATTGGCTATATGGTACTGTTCTGTAATAGGTTTATAATGCTTTTCACACAAATAATACATAAAAAACAAACACAAAAAGTAAGCAATTTTAATCTTACAGTGCAGTACCTTAAAAAGTACAGTACTACAGTACAGTACAACAGCTGGCACACCGGGACTGGCATTGAATGAACAGTCAAAATGAGTTACTGACTGGAGGAGGGAAAAGAGGTGGGAGATGGTAGAGCTGAAGGATCCTCAGCAATAGGAGATGGAGGGCAAGCTGCAATTTCACTCATGGCTGATACTGTTGGCATCACCATCTCCACTACTTTCAAGTCACAAAAATCTCTTGCTAAATTATTGTTATAGTTCTTCTCTTGACTTGCCCTCTTGTATTGTATTAGCAAGAAGCAGCAAGAATCATCCTGTGTCCAAATGCAGACAAATATCCGTGATTTGTCTGTTGGCTCTCAGACTTGGACTTGTTCTATATTCACCATTCTATTGCTGAGCTGAAAGCATGAAAACTACAACGCTAAGTCCATTTGGCTGATTGTGCTCTTGTTGAGATATGCCAATAAGAGTCACTGGTGGGATTTTAGTAGTTTGGAAAAAGAGAGAATATATGTTCTCTGCTTCTGGTTCCTGCAGCAGCAGCAGGAAGAGATTTCCGGTAACCAAGGGCTCCAGCATCATTAGTGACTCCAGGGTCATTGGTGATTCAAACATCAGCAGGGACAGCTCCCGCTCAGTGATGCTCCCTGTAGCATCAACAACAGTGACTCAAACTGTAGTAGTAGAAATGACAGTGAGGATTCCTTCAATCCAGCAGCAAGGGCAGGTTTATGGACTACGGTAGGAACTGTAGCAAAGTTCCCATCTCTGGAGAAATCTTTTTCTCCCTTTTGCTCTTCCAATTCCAATTCCTTATTTAAGTCACTCTCTATTTCTGTTTTCCTGACTGGACATTCATTGATATAACATAGATGCAGTACATTAAGGTAAGTGCTATAAACTAAGTTATATAGGTATAGTTGGTGTAGGAAAAAAACAATCGTTAATCTGTTTAAGGGGACAAAAGTGAGAGAAAATTTCACTCGAATAAATTTTGCTAAAGGTCTAAAAGACTGAGTTAATAGAGGATTGGAGTGAGGGAGAAGAAGAAAGAAAAAATAGCAAGTGTAAAGTTAGGTAGACTTCTTAAAAGCATGATATTTTGAAAAGGATTACCCTAGGACTTGGAATTAGAGCATTTTACATTTTTTCATATGTTTTTCAAAAATTCACTCTATCCTAGTTGTATAATTGTATCCAGATATTTTCGCTCTCTTAGTAAACATGATCTTCTTAACTCCTTTTAACTTCACAGGATTACAGACTCTAAGTAGCCAAGGGTAAAATTGGGAATAAAAAAAGTTGTCTAAACAAATTCCATACATCCTATTTGACAAATGAAAAATATTAGCAGCTATATAACCCAGAGGCATGCATTGAAGCATAATCAATGTTTGTAAACTGCTTTGAGACTCTGAGTGAGTGTACACATATGAAAAGTTGTATCATCACTTTTCTTATCTAGTGTAGTTTATTTGTGAGATTATAATTTGGTGAGTGGCAGAGAGTAGGTAGCTGTCCAGATTAAGTTTAAGAAGGAAAACTTTATATCATGAAAATAGTAAATTTCTATTAAATTTTATTGAGTGCTTTGTTACATCAAGCAATAATAGTTATAAATAATTAAACAATAAAACAAGTCTAGGCATGTGTGATTTGGATTCTTTAATGTGTGCCTCAGGCATGTGATAAGTCATAATGGTAGAATCAAATTGACTTTAATCAAGAAGCCTGCATTAATGAGCTAGTAACTCATACCCTGTTGTCTATTTATTGCTGTAATAACATCAACATTTTTACAAGTTCAAAGATCTGCTTTTTCCTTGTGCACCACACACACAAAAAAACAAAACAAAAAAAAACTCCCAAAATTCTGATTAAGCACAGATGTCCTCTTCTCAATGCCAGAATTTAACATTAATTACAAATTCTTAAAGGTCCTTTAGCTTTAAATGTCACATTTTAGAGTACAAAGCAAGATGTAACATAGCAATTCTGTTCACTTTCCATCTTGTTAGATTGTTCCTGTGATACAAACAGACCATGAAATGGGCTCCCTCAAAATTAAATTTCAATAGATTGAAATCTGTAGGAATTTTTAGACACTTACTCTGCTGGTCTCATAAATAGGACGTCTCAAAATAGTTCATTTAAAAAATTGCAGATTAGTGCCTTAAAGAGAGATAATTTGACTCTATTAAAATTTCCAAATGACTCTCTCGTATGCAAGTTTGTCATCAGTTTGTCTCAGAGCTCAGCAGTTGCCAAAATACCATACATTTCATGGTATCTGGCAAGCAATGACAAAAAAATACTAGATCTGGTTAATATTTATATTATAGTGAAACATTCTAAAGAAAATGAATAAAATCCTAAATTCCTGTTTCTGTGAGGCCCAGGGATACTAGATTTTGCAGCTCCGTATAACACCACTCATATGGTATTCTGTTTGAATACTGCTCAAGACCCAAATGCATGGGCATCTCCAGGGTGAGTCCGATATAATTATGACTATTTCATCCAAGGATTCTAGCACTGAGGTGCAGCTCATTCATGTCATGACTTTATTCTCTTTTGGCTGTCCCTGAGGTCTTGAAGGATGTCACTATTTCTTATGGTTTCTTGATTTAGTGCGTAGAAAAGGATGGCAACCCTTTGGATTATATGCCAAAAAAAGCAGATCAATCATTTTCCATTTAAAGCCCTTTTCTTTCCCTATTCCATAGAAAATTGTTATGCACTGCAAGAGTTACCAAGTGGATCATATTCCCCTTTTTTCTCATGTCATGCCTACGTTTCAGTCTTTGATTGTTCTCCAAGGCCTGATAATTAAGTCCAGGCTGAGTAGCTCAGCATTTAGCCTGACCTCAGTTTATTTTTCTTACATCACTTCCCACCAACATTCCTACCTCCTCCCAGGTACAATAAGCTCTGGACACAACAGACTACTCCACAAT